>NW_026659717.1:0-3401 GCF_009828535.3 Hylobates moloch | reverse complement strand
CTCCTTTAAGCCCTTCTCTCCATTGGTTATTCTAGTTATCCATTCTTCTAATTTTTTTTCAAAGTTTTTAACTTCTTTGCTATTGTTTTGAATTTCCTCCCGTAGCTCAGAGTAGTTTGATCGTCTGAAGCCTTCTTCTCTCAACTCGTCAAAGTCATCCTCCATCCAGCTTTGTTCCATTGCTGGTGAGGAACTGCGTTCCTTTGGAGGAGGAGAGGTGCTCTGCTTTTTAGAGTTTCCAGTTTTTCTGCTCTGTTTTTTCCCCATCTTTGCGGTTTTATCTACTTTTTGTCTTTGATGATGGTGATGTACAGATGGGTTTTTGATGTGGATGTCCTTTCTGTTTGTTAGTTTTCCCTCTACCAGACAGGACCCTCAGCTGCAGGTCTGTTGGAGTTTACTAGAGGTCCGCTCCAGACCCTATTTGGCTGGGTGTCAGCAGCGGTGGCTGCAGAACAGCGGATTTTCGTGAGACCACCAATTCAGCTGTCTGATAGTTCCTCTGGAAGTTTTGTCTCAGAGGAGTACCTGGCCCAGTGAGGTGTCAGTCTTTCCCTTCTGGGGGGGTGCCTCCCAGTTAGGCTGCTCAGGGGTGAGGGACCCACTTTAGGAGGCAGTCTGTCCGTTCTCAGATCTCCAGCTGCGTGCTGGGAGAACCACTACTCTCTTCAAAGCTGTCAGTCAGACAGGGACGTTTAAGTCTCTGGAGATTCCTGCTTTTTGTTTGTCTGTGCCCTGCCCCCAGAGGTGGAGCCTACAGAGGCAGACAGGCCTCCTTGAGCTGTGGTGGGCTCCACCCAGTTCGAGCTTCCTGGCTGCTTTGTTTACCTAAGTAAGCCTGGGTAATGGCGGGCGCCCCTCCCCCAGCCTCGCTGCCGCCTTGCAGCTTGATCTCCGACTGCTGTGCTAGCAATCAGCGAGACTCCGTGGGCATAGGACCCTCCGAGCCAGGTGCGGGATACAATCTCCTAGTGTGCCGTTTTCCAGGCCTGTTGGGAAAGCGCAGTATGAGGGTGGGACTGACCCGATTTTCCAGGTGCCGTCTGTTACCCTTCTTTGACTAGGAAAGGGAACTCCCCGACCCCTTGCGCCTCCGGAGTGAGGCAGTGCCTCGCCCTGCTTCGGCCCGTGCACAGTGTGCCTCACCGACTGTCCTGCACCCACTGTTCGGCACTCCCTAGTGAGATGAAACCGGTACCTCAAGCAGAAATGCAGAAATCACCAGTCTTCTGTGTCACTCGGGCTGGGAGCTGGAGACCGGAGCTGTTCCTATTCGGCCATCTTGGCTCCCCCCTTAGAAAACATTTTTAATAAGTGTGCTATATTAATCAGAGTTCTCTAGAGAAACAGAACCAATGAGGGGAGGGGAGAGACAGACAGACAGAGAGAGAGAGAGAGAGAGAGAGATTGAGAGAGATTATTATGAAGAATTGGTTCTGATGATGACGGAGGCAGGGCAGTTCCACAATCTGCCATCTGCAAGCCAGAAACCTAGGAAAGCTGGTGGTGTAATTCAGCTGAATTCCAAAGGCAGGAGCTCATGGTACGAATCCCAGTCTGAGGGCAGAAGAAGGTGAGACGAGATGTGCTAGCTCAAGCAGTAAGGCAGAAAAGAAACAAAAAACAACAACAAAAAAAGTGTCTTCCTCCTTCCTCTGCCTTTTGCTCTGTCCAGATCCCCAATGGATTGGATGAAGCCCACTTGCATTGAAGAGAGCAATCTTATTTTACTAAGTCTACTGATTCAGAAGCTGATCTCATCTGAAAATATCCTCATAGACACACCTGGAGATGTTTAATCTGGGCACCTCTTGGCCCAAGCCATTTTGACACAAAAAGTTAGCCATGGCATGTACTGAAACTGAAATCATACTAAGAGTGTATTATTCAGTACTCCATGGATGTCTTCCTTCAAAGTTTAGCTATTTAAGATTTATGTCATTATATAAACAATAGCGAATTACTCTGTTTCTGTTGATTGTTTTTTTTCTTTCAGTGTTATCACCAGGCCAACTTTATGGGAATTTGAAATACTAATAACATCAACAAATAACAATACATGGTTGGTATCTCTTTAATAGTTATCAATTGGGAAAAACAAAGTATTTACAAAATGTATGCAGGAAACCACTAAAACCTTCAGTGAGAGGAATATCAGATACTCTTATCCAGTACAGGTTAAAGAATTGCATTCATTGGGCTGGGCGCGATGGCTCACGCTTGTAATCCCAGCACTTTGGGAGGCCGAGGCGGGCGGATCATGAGGTCAGGAGATCGAGACCATGGTGAAACTCCATCTCTACTAAAAATACAAAAAATTAGCCGGGCGTGGTGGCGGGCGCCTGTAGTCCCAGCTACTCGGAGATGCTGAGGCAGGAGAATGGTGTGAATCCGGGAGGTGGAGCTTGCAGTGAGCCGAGATCGCGCCACTGCACTCCAGCCTGGGCGACAGAGCAACACTCTGTCTCAAAAAAAAAAAAAAAAAAAAAAATTAGTTGAGCATGGTGGCACAAATGTGTAGTCCCATCTACTTGGAAGGCTGAGGTAGGAGGATCACTTGAGCCCAGGAGGTCAAGGCTGCAGTGAGCTACCATTGTGCCACTGCACTTCAGCTTAGGTGATGGAGTGAGATCCTCTCTCTCAAAACAAAACTTTATTTACAAAAAAAGATTGGCCAGGTACGGTGGCTCACACCTGTAATCCCAGCACTTTGGGAGGCCAAGGCTGGTGTATCACCTGAGGTAGAGAGTTCAAGATCAGCCTGACCAACATGGAGAAACCCCATCTCTAGATTCCTGAGGACAGTCATGAAGGAGGATGACAACTGACAAATATCACATACAGGAGCTATTAATTATCAGGTCTTCTCTAAAGAGAAATTAACAAGAGAAAAATTGCTTGAACTAACATATAAAGAATTTACGGGCTGGGCGCGGTGGCTCACACCTGTAATCCCAGCACTTTGGGAGGCCGAGGCGGGCGGATCATGAGGTCAGGAGATCGAGACCATCCTGGCTAACACGGTGAAGCCCCGTCTCTACTAAAAATAAAAAAAAAAATTAGCCAGGCATGGTGGTGGGCGCCTGTAGTCCCAGCTACTTAGGAGGCAGAGGCAGGAGAATGGCGTGAACCCAGGAGGTGAAGCTTGCAGTGAGCTGAGATCATGCCACTGCACTCCAGCCTGGGCGACAGAGTGAGACTCCATCTCAAAAATAAATAAACAAATAAAAGAATTTTCGTAAGCTTCAGGATTAGGTAGTAGTGGGAGAAGGTTAGTTATCATTTTTGTAGATATATTTAAATATTGAATAGATTCACAATGTCTGACGATGGTTTCTCTAAAACTTCTCTAAATCAGCTATCCTATTCAAGGTTCTTCCAGCCCCACACATGACTTGATG
>NW_026659716.1:0-3402 GCF_009828535.3 Hylobates moloch | reverse complement strand
GAGCAGAACTGAAGGAAATAGAGACACAAAAAACCCTTCAAAAAATCAATGAATCCAGGAGCTGGTTTTTTTAAAAGATCAACAAAATTGATAGACCAGTAGCAAGACTAATAAGAAAAGAGATGAAAGAGAGAAGAATCAAATAGATGCAATAAAAAATGATAAAGGGGATATCACCACCGATCCCACAGAAATACAAACTACCATCAGAGAATACTATAAACACCTCTACGCAAATAAACTAGAAAATCTAGAAGAAATGGATAAATTCCTGGACACATACACCCTCCTCCCAAGACTAAACCAGGAAGAAGTTGAATCTCTGAATAGACCAATAACAGCTCTGAAATTGAGGCAATAATTAATAACTTACCAACCAAAAAAGTCCAGGACCAGATGGATTCACAGCAGAATTCTACCAGAGGTACAAGGAGGAGATGGTACCATTCCTTCTGACACTATTCCAATCAATAGAAAAAGAGGGAATCCTCCCTAACTCATTTTATGAGGCCAGCATCATCCTGATACCAAAGCCTGGCAGAGACACAACCAAAAAAGAGAATTTTAGACCAATATCCCTGATGAACATCAATGCAAAAATCCTCAATAAAATACTGGAAAACCAAATCCAGCAGCACATCAAAAAGCTTGTCCACCATGATCAAGTGGGCTTCATCCCTGGGATGCAAGGCTGGTTCAATATACGCAAATCAATAAATGTAATCCAGCATATAAACAGAACCAATGACAAAAACCACATGGTGATCTCAATAAAAGCACCAAAGGCCTTTGACAAAATTCAACAACCCTTCATACTAAAAACTCTCAATAAATTAGGTATTGATGGGACGTACCTCAAAATAATAAGAGCTATCTATGACAAACCCACAGCCAATATCATACTGAATGGGCAAAAACTGGAAGCATTCCCTTTGAAAACTGGCACAAGACAGGGATGCCCTCTCTCACCACTCCTATTCAACATAGTGTTGGAAGTTCTGGCCAGGGCAATCAGGCAGGAGAAGGAAATAAAGGGTATTCAATTAGGAAAAGAGGAAGTCAAATTGTCCCTGTTTGCAGATGACATGATTGTATATCTAGAAAACTCCATCATCTCAGCCCAAAATCTCCTTAAGCTGATAGGCAACTTCAGCAGTCTCAGGATACAAAATCAAGGTGCAAAAATCACAAGCATTCTTATACACCAATAACAGACAAACACAGAGCCAAATCATAAGTGAACTCCCATTCACAATTGCTTCAAAGAGAATAAAATACCTAGGAATTCAACTTACAAGGGACATGAAGGACCTCTTCAAGGAGAACTACAAACCACTGCCCAATGAAATAAAAGAGGATACAAACAATGGAAGAATATTCCATGCTCCTAGGTAGGAAGGATCAATATCATGAAAATGGCCATACTGCCCAAGGTAATTTAAAGATTTAATGCCATCCCCATCACGTTACCAATGACTTTCTTCACAGAATTGGAAAAAACTACTTTAAAGTTCATATGGAACCAAAAAAGAGCCTGCATTGCCAAGTCAATCCTAAGCCAAAAGAACAAAGCTGGAGGCATCATGCTACCTGACTTCAAACTATACTACAAGGCTACAGTAACCAAACCAGCATGGTGCTGGTACCAAAACAGAGATATAGACCAATGGAACAGAACAGAGCCCTCAGAAATAATGCCACATATCTACAGCTATCTGATCTTTGACAAACCTGACAAAAACAAGAAATGAGGAAAGGATTCCCTATTTAATAAATGGTGCTGGGAAAACTGGCTAGCCACATGTAGAAAGCTGAAACTAGATCCCTTCTTTACACCTTATACAAAAATTAATTCAAGATGGATTAAAGACTTAAATGTTAGACCTAAAACCATAAAAACCCTAGAAAAAAACCTAGGCAATACCATTCAAGGCATAGGCATGGGCAAGGACTTCATTCTAAAACACCAAAAGCAATGGCAACAAAAGCCAAAATTGACAAATGGGATCTAATTAAACTAAAGAGCTTCTGCACAGCAAAAGAAACTACCATCAGAGTGAACAGGCAACCTACAGAATGGGACAACATTTTCGCAACCTACTCCATCTGACAAAGGGCTAATATCCAGAATCTACAATGAACTCAAACAAATTTACAAGAAAAAAGCAAATAACCCCATCAACAAGTGGGCAAAGGATATGAAGACACTTCTCAAAAGAAGACATTTATGCAGCCAAAAGACACATGAAAAAATGCTTATCATCACTGGCCATCAGAGAAGTGAGATACCATCTCACACCAGTTAGAATGGCCATCATTAAAAAGTCAGGAAACAACAGGTGCTGGAGAGGATGTGGAGAAATAGGAGCAATTTTACACTGTTAGTGGGACTGTAAACTAGTTCAACCATTGTGGAAGTCAGTGTGATGATTCTTCAGGGATCTAGAACTAGAAATACCATTTGACCCAGCCATCCCATTACTGGGTATATACCCAAAGGATTATAAATCATGCTGCTATAAAGACACATGCACACGTATGTTTATTGTGGCACTATTCACAATAGCAAAGACTTGGAACCAACCCAAATGTCCAACAGTGATAGACTGGATTAAGAAAATGTGGCACATATACACCATGGAATACTATGCAGCCATAAAAAATGATGAGTTCATGTCCTTTGTAGGGACATAGATGAAGCTGGAAACCATCATTCTCAGCAAACTATCGCAAGGACAAAAAACCAAACACTGCATGTTATCACTCATAGGTGGGAATTGAACAATGAGAACACATGGACATGGGAAGGGGAACATCACACACTGGGGCCTGTTGTGGGGTAGGGGGAGGGGGAGGGATAGCATTAGGAGATATACCTAATGCTAAATGACGAGTTAATGGGTGCAGCACACCAACATGGCACATGTATACATATGTAACAAACCTGCACGTTGTGCACATGTACCCTAGAACGTAAAGTATAATTAAAAAAAAAAAGAAAATGTGGCACATATACACAATGGAATACTATGCAGCCATAAAAAAGGACGAGTTTATGTCCTTTGTGGGGACATGGATGTAGCTGGAAATCATCAGTCTCAGCAAACTAACAGAGGAACAGAAAACCAAACACCACATGTTCTCACTCATAAGTGGGAGTTGAATAATGAGAACACATGGATCCAGGGAGGAGAACATCACACACCAGGGCCTGTCAGGGGGTGGGGGAGGGATAGCATTAGGAGAAATACCTAATGTAGATGATGGGTTGATGGGTGCTGCAAACCACCATGGCACATGTATACCTATGTAACAAACCTGTACATTCTGCAACATACATCCCAGAATTTCAAGTTTAATAAAAAAATTAAAAAATAAAAAAGATCTAAATTTATCTTGTGA
>NW_026659715.1:0-3402 GCF_009828535.3 Hylobates moloch | reverse complement strand
GAGCAGAACTGAAGGAAATAGAGACACAAAAAACCCTTCAAAAAATCAATGAATCCAGGAGCTGGTTTTTTTAAAAGATCAACAAAATTGATAGACCAGTAGCAAGACTAATAAGAAAAGAGATGAAAGAGAGAAGAATCAAATAGATGCAATAAAAAATGATAAAGGGGATATCACCACCGATCCCACAGAAATACAAACTACCATCAGAGAATACTATAAACACCTCTACGCAAATAAACTAGAAAATCTAGAAGAAATGGATAAATTCCTGGACACATACACCCTCCTCCCAAGACTAAACCAGGAAGAAGTTGAATCTCTGAATAGACCAATAACAGCTCTGAAATTGAGGCAATAATTAATAACTTACCAACCAAAAAAGTCCAGGACCAGATGGATTCACAGCAGAATTCTACCAGAGGTACAAGGAGGAGATGGTACCATTCCTTCTGACACTATTCCAATCAATAGAAAAAGAGGGAATCCTCCCTAACTCATTTTATGAGGCCAGCATCATCCTGATACCAAAGCCTGGCAGAGACACAACCAAAAAAGAGAATTTTAGACCAATATCCCTGATGAACATCAATGCAAAAATCCTCAATAAAATACTGGAAAACCAAATCCAGCAGCACATCAAAAAGCTTGTCCACCATGATCAAGTGGGCTTCATCCCTGGGATGCAAGGCTGGTTCAATATACGCAAATCAATAAATGTAATCCAGCATATAAACAGAACCAATGACAAAAACCACATGGTGATCTCAATAAAAGCACCAAAGGCCTTTGACAAAATTCAACAACCCTTCATACTAAAAACTCTCAATAAATTAGGTATTGATGGGACGTACCTCAAAATAATAAGAGCTATCTATGACAAACCCACAGCCAATATCATACTGAATGGGCAAAAACTGGAAGCATTCCCTTTGAAAACTGGCACAAGACAGGGATGCCCTCTCTCACCACTCCTATTCAACATAGTGTTGGAAGTTCTGGCCAGGGCAATCAGGCAGGAGAAGGAAATAAAGGGTATTCAATTAGGAAAAGAGGAAGTCAAATTGTCCCTGTTTGCAGATGACATGATTGTATATCTAGAAAACTCCATCATCTCAGCCCAAAATCTCCTTAAGCTGATAGGCAACTTCAGCAGTCTCAGGATACAAAATCAAGGTGCAAAAATCACAAGCATTCTTATACACCAATAACAGACAAACACAGAGCCAAATCATAAGTGAACTCCCATTCACAATTGCTTCAAAGAGAATAAAATACCTAGGAATTCAACTTACAAGGGACATGAAGGACCTCTTCAAGGAGAACTACAAACCACTGCCCAATGAAATAAAAGAGGATACAAACAATGGAAGAATATTCCATGCTCCTAGGTAGGAAGGATCAATATCATGAAAATGGCCATACTGCCCAAGGTAATTTAAAGATTTAATGCCATCCCCATCACGTTACCAATGACTTTCTTCACAGAATTGGAAAAAACTACTTTAAAGTTCATATGGAACCAAAAAAGAGCCTGCATTGCCAAGTCAATCCTAAGCCAAAAGAACAAAGCTGGAGGCATCATGCTACCTGACTTCAAACTATACTACAAGGCTACAGTAACCAAACCAGCATGGTGCTGGTACCAAAACAGAGATATAGACCAATGGAACAGAACAGAGCCCTCAGAAATAATGCCACATATCTACAGCTATCTGATCTTTGACAAACCTGACAAAAACAAGAAATGAGGAAAGGATTCCCTATTTAATAAATGGTGCTGGGAAAACTGGCTAGCCACATGTAGAAAGCTGAAACTAGATCCCTTCTTTACACCTTATACAAAAATTAATTCAAGATGGATTAAAGACTTAAATGTTAGACCTAAAACCATAAAAACCCTAGAAAAAAACCTAGGCAATACCATTCAAGGCATAGGCATGGGCAAGGACTTCATTCTAAAACACCAAAAGCAATGGCAACAAAAGCCAAAATTGACAAATGGGATCTAATTAAACTAAAGAGCTTCTGCACAGCAAAAGAAACTACCATCAGAGTGAACAGGCAACCTACAGAATGGGACAACATTTTCGCAACCTACTCCATCTGACAAAGGGCTAATATCCAGAATCTACAATGAACTCAAACAAATTTACAAGAAAAAAGCAAATAACCCCATCAACAAGTGGGCAAAGGATATGAAGACACTTCTCAAAAGAAGACATTTATGCAGCCAAAAGACACATGAAAAAATGCTCATCATCACTGGCCATCAGAGAAGTGAGATACCATCTCACACCAGTTAGAATGGCCATCATTAAAAAGTCAGGAAACAACAGGTGCTGGAGAGGATGTGGAGAAATAGGAGCAATTTTACACTGTTAGTGGGACTGTAAACTAGTTCAACCATTGTGGAAGTCAGTGTGATGATTCTTCAGGGATCTAGAACTAGAAATACCATTTGACCCAGCCATCCCATTACTGGGTATATACCCAAAGGATTATAAATCATGCTGCTATAAAGACACATGCACACGTATGTTTATTGTGGCACTATTCACAATAGCAAAGACTTGGAACCAACCCAAATGTCCAACAGTGATAGACTGGATTAAGAAAATGTGGCACATATACACCATGGAATACTATGCAGCCATAAAAAATGATGAGTTCATGTCCTTTGTAGGGACATAGATGAAGCTGGAAACCATCATTCTCAGCAAACTATCGCAAGGACAAAAAACCAAACACTGCATGTTATCACTCATAGGTGGGAATTGAACAATGAGAACACATGGACATGGGAAGGGGAACATCACACACTGGGGCCTGTTGTGGGGTAGGGGGAGGGGGAGGGATAGCATTAGGAGATATACCTAATGCTAAATGACGAGTTAATGGGTGCAGCACACCAACATGGCACATGTATACATATGTAACAAACCTGCACGTTGTGCACATGTACCCTAGAACGTAAAGTATAATTAAAAAAAAAAAGAAAATGTGGCACATATACACAATGGAATACTATGCAGCCATAAAAAAGGACGAGTTTATGTCCTTTGTGGGGACATGGATGTAGCTGGAAATCATCAGTCTCAGCAAACTAACAGAGGAACAGAAAACCAAACACCACATGTTCTCACTCATAAGTGGGAGTTGAATAATGAGAACACATGGATCCAGGGAGGAGAACATCACACACCAGGGCCTGTCAGGGGGTGGGGGAGGGATAGCATTAGGAGAAATACCTAATGTAGATGATGGGTTGATGGGTGCTGCAAACCACCATGGCACATGTATACCTATGTAACAAACCTGTACATTCTGCAACATACATCCCAGAATTTCAAGTTTAATAAAAAAATTAAAAAATAAAAAAGATCTAAATTTATCTTGTGA
>NW_026659714.1:0-3402 GCF_009828535.3 Hylobates moloch | reverse complement strand
TTGTTCCTTTGCCTGATTCTTCTAAACATTTTTAAATATTTCAGTATACACTCTACTGCCAAGTTTTTAAAGAAATTACTTCAGGGTTTTTTTTTTCCCCACTAATTTCTCTATTTCTCTCCTCACCTTCACAACAAAACTTTAAACTACTCAATGTGAATACAATGCTTTAAACAACTCAATGCTATCCTATTCTCAGTGCCTTGGAAGTTTTATCTAAACCCTCAAGGTCACATCAGGAATAACTATCATGCCCTGTTTATTTCATCTACATGTACATACTAGTATTTTTTGCACCAGCTCCTGTTGGCCTGTATAATGACAATTGCTGATATATCATTTGAAACCACTGTTTTGTTTTTTTCTGGAAAGAGGACACTGCTATTTTTTAGCTGGTAAGCAGAATTCTGCTAAGAAGTCTAAGCTAGCATTGTGCCAATCTACATTAAAAATATAAAACCTTTTAATCCCTACCGTTAATGAATGGATTTTGCTAATTTCCTGATTTAGATTGTTTTTCATTTCCTGAGTGCTCTTCCATAAAGGATCCATTTTCTTTAGAAGTTTCTCCTGCAAAATAGACATGACCTTTAATAGCAGATAAGACATTACTGGATATGTTATTCCCTTTTTATGAGAAAAGCCTGTTGTTGAGAGAACAGTAAATTTGAGTTCTCCTGAAGTGGTCAGTGTTTTTACAAGTTAACCTAATTTGATTCTAATATGTGTAATATCAGAGGTAACAGAAACATATAGTAGAGAGTTTGAGGAGACTCAACAGCTAATCAATTTTTTAAGGAATTGGATTTCATATATCCTGGCTCTGGAGAAGTCAAGCTTGCAGCAAAAGCAACCCGTGTTCCCAGGGGTTCCCAAAATTCAACCTTTACATAAATACAATGAAAAAGTGTCATTTCTTATTCAAGACAATATTTTTGCTCAGAATGAGTTCAGACCATCAGAGTATCTTCATATTTTGAAATGGTGACTATGCAAGCTATGAAAGTCCTCAGCAACAATTAATCAATTTTTACTTAAACCAAAAAGGAAAGTAAACACTCAAATTTTTTCTTTCTTTCTTTCTTTTTTTGAAACAGAGTCTCGCTCTGTCACCCAGGCTGGAGTGCAGTGGTGTGATCTCCGCTCACTGTGAGCTCTGCCTCCCAGGTTCACGCCATTCTCTTGCCTCAGCCTTCTGAGTAGCTGGGACTACAGGTGCCTGCCACCACGCCCAGCTACTTTTTTTGTATTTTTAGTAGAGACGGGGTTTAACCCTGTTAGCCACGGTGATCTTGATCTCCTGACCTCGTGATCCTTCCACCTCCACCTCCCAAAGTGCTGGGATTACAGGTGTGAGCCACTGCGTCTGGCCAAAATTTTTTCTTTAAAGAATCCAGAGATGTAATTAATGGAAGCATGACCACCAATTTATCTTTATTCCCTGTATTCCTCCACAGTGATCAAAGTCCCTACTTCCTGGGAGTCTTTACCAGTTGATGGGATCTATTAGAACACTTTTCAAATCCAGTCTGCTCGTTGAAGATTTGAAAAGGACTACAGACATGACCTTTACAACAAGGGTTTTCCAATTAATCCTACACATTTAACACTTACACTGACAACGTGTAGTATACTACAAAGCTACAGTAAGCAAAGCAGCATGGTACTGGTGTCAAAATAGACAAGTAAACCAGTGGAACAGATCAGAGAACCCAGAAACCGTTACACCTCTCTACAGCCAACTGAATTTTGACAAAGGTAGCAACAGTATTTACTGGGGAAAGGACAGTCTTTTCAATCAACACTACTGGCAAAACTAGATATTTACATGCAGGGAATAAAATTATACCCTCACCTCTCACCCTATGCCAAAATCAACTCAAAATAGATTGAAAACTTTAATGTAAAACCTGAAAAAACAAATCTACTAGAAGAAAACAAAGGACAGATGCTCCAGGACATTAATCTGAGAAAAAATTGTACGAATAAAATCACAAAAACCTAGTCCACAAAAGCAAAAATCAACAACTGGAATTATATTAAACTGCAAATCTTCTGCACAGCAAAGGAAATAATCAATGGAGTGAAAACACAACTGACAGAATGAGAAAAAATATTTACCAACTATTCACTGGATGGGAGATTGATATCCTAAATATCAAATAACTCAATAGCAAATTAAAAAGAAGAAAAAAAAAACCCAAACAACCAAATAAAAAATGGGCAAATGATCTGAACAGACAATTGACATATGCCAATTTACAAAATAAAATTGAAGTGGAAAAAGGCTAGTCCGTATATGTAACATAACGAAAATTGTAAGCTCTTTTTGGAATCCATAATTACACAAATATGGTGGAATTATAGCTGCTAAGACACAACATGTCAAATAATACATAAGGTAATATAATACAAAATGGGGGCTAGGCATAGTGCTGTGTGCCTCTAATCCTGGCATTGAGGAGGCCAAGGTATGAGGATGGATTCGGCTCAGCAGTTCTAGACCAGCCTGAGCATCTTATTGACATCTCATCTCTACTAAAAATTCTTTTAAAAATAATGCTGGCGTGATGGCACATGCTTATAGTCTCAGCTACTCTGGAGACTGTGGCAGCAGGATTGCTTGAGCCCAGGAGGTCCAGGGTGCAGTGAGCCATGATAGTGCCACTTCAGTCCAGCCTAGGTGACAGAGTGAGACCCTATCTCAAAAAAAAAATCCCAGTCAAATAACTCGATATAGCACAAACCAATATATTATAAATACTCTAATTACAGATATTATAAACGATGTTATTTCAAATAACTGGGTAAGCTGCTCATTTGCTTAGACAAGATGTAAATGTCCTGGCCAGTGAGTTTCAAGTATTTTTATAAGAAAAATTAAGCATGAAGGGCCTTAGTACAAATGTCATACACACCAGAATCTGCGATGTATTGTCTCAAGTCTAGAAGATTCGTGGATATCCAGGTCAGCAGCAACACTGAGCTCACCAAAGCTCAGGCTCCACAAATTCAGTCTGACGTCTCTGGAGAAGTCTTCTCCGGACAACTCTGCTTTTTAAGTGATTAGCCTCACCTAAGAACACTCCCACTTCCTGGGATTGGCTACTGTCTGGGGAAAGAAGTGGAAATGGAAGATTAGGTTACACAGAAGGGTGTAACACTGGGGAAGGGTGTATCATGGGGTGATTGGATTTATCGAGTATAGACAATCATGCCTAGGGGATTATAGCTCAACAGAAGGTAGAGGATTTTGGAATGAGATGCAAGAATCTTAACCTGACATAGGTAGTTCACAGACATTAAAACTGAAACAATTATTTCATTGAGTAATGTTTTATTTCACAAACAATGTCCTCACAATTAAAAACAATTGCTTTATTATTTTGAACTGAAATGTAT
>NW_026659713.1:0-3402 GCF_009828535.3 Hylobates moloch | reverse complement strand
AAAAAAAAAAAAGACCAGGCCGGCTGCAGTGGCTTACACCTGTGATCCCAGCACTTTGGGAGGCCAAGGCAGGACAATCTCTTGAATCGCAAAACTTGAAACCAGCCTAGGCAACATGGTGAGACCCCATCTCTACAAAAAATTAAAAAATTAGCCAGACGTGGTAGTGCATGCCTGTTGATCTCAGCTACTTAGGAGGCCTAGGTGGGAGGATTTCTTGAGCGTGCAAGGTTGAGGCTGTAGTTAACTATGTTCGCACCACTGCACTCCAGCCTGGGTGACAGAGCAAGACCCTATCGTAAAAAAAGAGAAAAGGCCAGGCACAGTGGCTCATGCCTGTAATCCCAGCACGTTCGGAGGTCCAGACGGGCAGGTCATTTGAGGCCAGGAGTTTGAGACCAGCCTGGCCAACATGGTGAAACCCTGTCTCCACTGAAAATACAAAAACTAGCCAGGTGTGGTGGCTCACATCTGTAGTCCCAGCTACTCTGGTGGCTGAGGCATGAGAATCACTTCAACCTGGGTGGTGGAGGTTGCAGTGAGCCGAGACTGCACCACTGCACTCCAGCCTGGGTAACAGAGCAAGACACTGTCTCACCAAAAAAAAAAAAAAAACAAGACAAGACTAGCAGTGCCCCCCATACATATATCTTTTACCTCAAACTTAGACAAGGGCTAGGCAGTGAGTGAGGTGGTAATTATCAAGGGATTTTCCTAGTTGTCAAGAGCTCCACATGCCACCCAACAGAGAGGAAAGCAGCTGGCCAGGAGATGGATGATAGTGGACATTCCTGCCTCTGGCCATTCTAGTATAGGCAAGCCCCACCTGGAAGTTGGCAGGGTTGAGGGCAGACAGTTCTGCCAAATGTAGGGTCACTGTGGAGGGGATCAGGATTATCCCTGGGATTTTTGTACAGCAGAGGTTGGCAAGCTAGGATAGGGAAACCGATTTCAATGAGGCTGCTACTCTCTATCCTAGAGAATACGCAGCTCCCAGTTACCTAGTTACACACCTGTTCTCGCATGTAACGCCCTTGAGCTCTGCCAGGACACATTCTACACGTGGGGACGGGTTATTCCACGCCTTAATGGCCTTAGGTAAATACCTAAATTTCTCCAGCACCTGCCAGCAAAGAGGGTCCCATCAGAAGGCTGGTTCAGCCAAGCAACCCACCTCCACCCCTCCAGGATCCCTTCCCATAGGACCTCTCAGCACTGCCCTGCAGGGGACAGGGCAGGGCATGCAGGGGTGGGCCCACAACTCCCCTATTGGCCTTGCAACTAAAAATAGCCTGACTCTCAAATGTGAGACTTTCTCCTCCTTCTCCCTCCCTCCCTCCTCCAACTGAATTTCCTGTGGGTAAATACTGAGATGTTCAATGGGGGAATTTGGCTGGAGATACAGATTCTTAGGCCAAAGGGCCAGGGATGAAGGGAGGCAATGAGTTACAGAAGAAAGATAACTGGGAGATCCAGGTACTAATCCTGGTTCTATCATTAACTGTATATGTGACTTTGAGCCTGTCCCTTCACTCATCCATGGCTTCAATTTCTTAATCTGTGAAAAGGAAGGGCTGAGCTAAATGGTTTCTGAGTGACCTCCCTAAAAACTGCACCCCTCCAGCTCACCTGATTTAGGGAAGCTCTTGGGCGCCCTCTACTGGTCAGCTGCAGAATTGCAGGACTGCACAACTACCCATTCCCAGTTGTTCCCTACCACCCAGTGGGGCAGATTATCCGCAAACTTCATCATCTGTTCCCTTCCATCGGTGTGGAGGATCAGCCAATTGGACTCTGCTCCTCTTGTCTCCTTCCTAGTTCCCCCCTCTCTCTTTCCGAGAAGTTCCCTCACGCTTTGTCACTTTTCTTTCAAATTCCTTCTCAAGACTTCTCTCAGGTAGCTGGCAAGAGGGAAGAAATGGCTGGGGCAGATGAGAGCACACCAAGTCCAGGGCACTTTCTTACCGTAAACTGCTCCTCTTCATATGATACCAGCAGTTCTCGGGCTCTTTCTGAAAACAGAATGGGGAGACAGATAGGACTGCCAGCCCAGACCCCTTTTCCTGATGGGATTCTGAGCCTCTCTCACCTCATTTCTTGAGTTGTAATTGAGGAACTAGAATTCCTTCCCCAGCTACTTCACAGGGCTCAAGATGGTTTGTGAGGCGAATGTGACAGCCATTATACTATGGAAACTAGCCAGGAAGATGGTTTGTGACAGTAATTTTTTAAGCTAAGATTCACCACAGCCCCAGAGGAAATGCTGAGCCAGGGAAATGAATAGTGTTAACTCTAAGCCTGAGCCTTCTGGGCTTATGGGCCCCTTTCTGCCCTCCAAAACACCTACCATATAGCTCTTTATGACTCAGGGCCTTTTTGCAATGAGAATCCACCTCTTCACTGCCTTTGCTGTCTCCATCGGCCTTTACATCTGACTCCGTACTTTTCCCATCATCCTGAGGCTCTGGTTTCTCTTCTGTGATGTCATCAACAACAATGTTCTTATCTTCCTCTTGATCCTCTTCCTCTATCCCTTCCCTGAACTCCTCCAACTCCCAGGTCTCTCTCAGGCTGTTCTCCAGTTGGCGGCACCAATAGGTCTTCTGGAGCCAATCGAGGACAAAGTAGCAGCCTAGAGCGGGGAAGGCAGGCAGTGCCACAGGATCAGGCAGGCAGCTAGCAGGCCTCCAGCCTCATCTTGTGGGTACTATAGGAAGGCCCCAGGAAAAGGCTTGGCTCCAAGGTTCAAATCTCAAATATCCAGAAGCTGCCTCTTTCACTCTGGGTTATCCCTCTGTTCTTTGCTTTATCCTGCTCACCAGCACTTTTTCTAGAAAAAAACCTATTATTGGACTTAGAGACGGGATGCCAAAAACAGCAAGGGGCTAGTAAGTGGGAGAAATAGGAATCAGCCCCATTAGCTAGTTACATGGCCTTGGCCAAGTCTCCCCTTTTCTAGATCTGTTTTCCCATCACAAAGAGTGAGGCTAAATGCAGGATTCTTAATCGGGATGGGGTGGCTGTTCAAGGAACTCCTGGGTTGATACACTGCTGATGGCTCATGGCTGGCAACCCCCCCACCTCAACTATGGAGAGGCATGTGAGACTAATGAGGCACTACCTCAGGAACAACATTTAAGGGGAGTGGCCGGGCACTGTGGTTCACGCCTATAATCCCAGCACTTTGGGAGGCCAAGGTGAGTGGGTCACTTGAGGTCAGGAGTTTGAGACCAGCCTGTCCAACATGATGAAGCCCCAACTCTACTAAAAAAATACAGACAGGTGCAGTGGCTCATGCCTGTAATGCCAGCACTTTGGGAGGCTGAGGCGGGCAGATCATGAGGTCAGGAGTTTGAGACTAGCCTGACCAACATGGTGAAACCCCATCTCTACTAAAAATAC
>NW_026659712.1:0-3403 GCF_009828535.3 Hylobates moloch | reverse complement strand
TAAAATGGAATGGAAAGGAATGGAATGGAATGGAATGGAATGGAATGGAATGGAATGGAATGGAGTGGCATGGAATGGAAGCGAATGAGAAGGACTGGAACACAGAGGGGTGGAGAGGAATGGAGTGGAGAAGAGTGGATTTGAATTCAACAAAATGGAATGGAATGGATTGGAGTGGATTGGAGGGGATTCTAGTGGAATAGAATGGAATGTACTGGAATGGAATGGAAAGGAATGGAAGGGAAAAATTGCATTGGTATCTAGGGGAGTGGAATGGAGAAGAAAGGAAGGTAGTGGATTGGAGTGGAATGGACTGGAATGGAATTTAGTGTAATGGAATGGATTGGAATGGAATGGAATGGAATGGATCCGAATGGGAAGGAATTGAAAGGAGAAAAGTGCAGTGGAGTGCAATGGAGTGGAATGGAGAAGAAAGGAAGGGAATGGAGTAGATTGGAATAGAGTGGAATGGAGTGGATTGGAATGGAGTGGAAGGGAATGGAGTGGAATGGAATGGAATGGAGTGGAATTCAATTGAATGTAGTGGACAGCAACGGAGGTGAATGGGAAGGAATGGAATGCAGTGGAGTGGAGAGGAGTGGAGTGGAGAAGAGTGGATTTGAATGGAATGGAAAGGATTGCAGTGCAGTGGAGTGGATTCTAGTGGAAAATAATGGAACAGAATGGAATGGAATGGAATGGAATGGAATGGAATGAAAAAAAGTGCAGTGTAGTGTAGTGGAGTGGAATGGAGAAGAAAGGAAGGGAGTGGAGTGGAGTGGAATGCACTGGAATGGAATGGAATGGAATGGAAAGGATTCGAGTGGAATGAAGGTGAATGGGAAGGAATGGAATGCAGTGGAGTGGAGAGGAGTGCAGTGGAGAAGAGTGGATTAGAATTGAACGGAATTTAATGCAATGGAATGGAATGGAATAGAATGGAATGCAGTGGATTGGAGTGGAGTGGATTGGAGTAGAATGGAATGGAATGGTAAGTAATGGAATGGAATGCAATACAATGGAATGGAATGGAATGCAGTAGATTGGAGTGCAGTTGCGTGGAGGGGAATGGAATGGATTGGAATGGAATGGAATGAAATGGAAAGTAACTGAATGGAAAGGAATGGAATGGAATGGAATGGATTGGATTGGAATGGAATGGAATTCACAAAAGTGCAGTGAAGTGCAGTGGACTGGAATGGAGAATCAAGGATGGGAGTGGAGTGGAGTGGAAAAGAGTGGAATGGAATGGAATGGAGAGGAAAGGAATGGAATGGAATGGAATGGAATGGAATGGAATGGAATGGAAAGGAGTAGAAGTGAATGAGAAGGATTGGAATGAAGTGGAGTGAAGAGGAATTTAGTGGAGAAGAATGGATTTCAATTTAATTAAATGGAATGGAGTGGAATGGATTGGATTCTAGTGGAAAAGAATACAATGGATTGGAATGGATTGGAATGGAATGCAATGTAATGGAAGGGAATAGAATTCAATGGAATGGAAAAATGTACAAAGGAGTGCAGTGGAGTGGAATGGAGAAGAAAGGAACTGAGTGGAGTGCAGTAGAATGGAGTGGAAAAGAAATGAATGGAGTGGAATGGAATGCTTTGGAATGGAATGGAGTGGACTGGAATGTAGTCGAATGAGAAGGAATGGAATGCAGTGCAGTGGAGAGGAGTGGAGAAGAATGGATATCAATTGATGGGAATGAAATGGAATAGAATGGATTGGAGTGGAGGGGAGTGGAGTGGACTCGAAGGGAAATGAATGGAATGGAATGAAATGGAATGGAATAGAATACAATGGAATGGAATGGAATGGAATGGAATGGAATGGAATGGAGTCGATTGGGAAGAAATGGAATGCAGTGGAATGGAGAGGAGTGGAGAGGAAAAGTGTGGATTTGAATGGAATGGAACAGAATGGAAGGGATTGGAGTGGAATGGAGTGGATTCTAGTGGAAAAGAATGGAATGGAATGGAATGGAATGGATTGGAATGGTATGAAATGGAAAGGAATGGAATGGCATGCAATGGAAAAAAGTGCAGAGGGGTGTAGTGGAGTGGAATGGAGAAGAAAGGAAGGGAGTGGAGTGGAGCAGAAAAGAGTGGAACGCAATGGAATGGATTGTTATGGAATGGAATGGATTGGACTGGAATGGAGGCGAATGGGAGGGTATGGATTGAACTGGAGTGGAGGGGAGTGGAGTGGAGAAGAGTGGATAGGAATGGAATGGAATGGAATGGAAAGGAGTCGACTGGAATGGAGGTGAATCAGAAGGAATGCAATGCAGTGGAGTGGAGAGGTGTGGAGAGGAAAAGAGTGGATTTGAATTCAGTGAATGGAACGCAATGAAATGGGATGGGATGGAATGGAATGCAGTGGATTGAAGTGGAGTGGATTGGAGTAGATTGGAGTGGAATGGAAAGTAATGGAATGGAATGCAATGGAATGGAATGGAATGGAATGGAAAAAAGTGCAGTGGAGTGCAGTGGATAGGCATGGAGAAGAAAGGAAGGGAGTGGAGTCGAGTGGAATGGAGTGGAATGGAATGGTATGGAATGGAATGGAATGGAATGGAATGGAATGGAATGCAATGGAATGGAATGAAATGGAATGGAATTAATGGAAAAAAGTGAAGTGGAGTGTAGTGAAATGCAATGGAGAAGAAAGGAAAGGAGTGGAGTGGTGTGAAATGGAATGGAATGGAATAGAATGGAATAGAATGGAATGGAGTCGACTGGAATGGAGGCAAATGGGAAGGAATGGAATGCAGTGGAGTGTAGAGGAGTGGAGTGGAGAAGAGTGGATTTGAATTGAATGGAATGGATGCAATGAAATGAAATGGAAAGGGATGGAGTGCAGTGGAGTGCAGTGTATTGGAAATGAATGGTATGGAGGGGAGTGTAGTGGAGTGGAGCGGAAAGGGAAAGAATGGAATGGAGTGGAATGGAGTGGAGTGGAGTGGAGGAGAGTGTAGAGGAGTGCAGTGTAGTAGAGTGGATTCAGGTGGAATGGATTGGAAGGGAATAGAATGGAATGGAATGGAATGCAGTGGATTGGAATGGAGTTGCGTGGAGTGGAATGGAATGGAACGGAATGGAAAGGAATGGAATGGAATGGAATGCAAAAAAGTACACTGGAGTGCAGTGGAGTGGAATGGAGAAGAAAGGAAGGGAGAGGGGTGGTTTGCATTGGAGTGGAATGGAATGGAATGGAATGGACTGGAATGGAAGCGAATGGGAAAGAATGGAATGCAGAGACTGGAGAGGAGTGTAGTGGAGAAGAGTGGATTTGAATGGAATGGAATGGATTGCAGTGGAGTGGAGTAGATTCCAGTGGAAAAGAAGGGAATGGAATGGAATGGAATGGAATGGAATGGAATGGAATGGAATGGAATGG
>NW_026659711.1:0-3403 GCF_009828535.3 Hylobates moloch | reverse complement strand
TCCTGACCTCGTGATCCACCCGCCTCGGCCTCCCAAAGTGCTGGGATTACAGGTCTTAGCAAACTTTTTATTGTAGAACAGTTTAAAACATACAGAAAAATTGTAAAGACAGCCCAGTGAGTTCCCATTCCCAGTTTTCCCTATTATTGTCTAGAAAGATGTTATAATCTTCAACTATGATTTGGTTTCCTCCTTTAGTTTTCTCAGTTTTGCTTGTCCGTAAGTCAAAAAAGTTATGTTATTAGATTCAAACACATTCACGAGGTCAGGAGATCGAGACCATCCTGATCACGAGGTCAGGAGATCGAGACCATCCTGGCTAACCCGGTGAAACCTTGTCTCTACTAAAAATACAAAAACATTAGCCAGGCGTGATGGCGGGCGCCTGTAGTCCCAGCTACTCAGGAGGCTGAGGCAGGAGAATGGCATGAACCTGGGAGGCGGAGCTTGCAGTGAGCCAAGATTGCACCACTGCACACCAGCCTGGGTGACAGAGTGAGACTCTGTCTCAAAAAAAAAAAAAAAAAAAAGTTTGCTAAGAAAAAAACAGAGCAAAATGGAATGCTAGAGTTGAAAATTACGATAACCTAAATGAAAAATTTACTAGAGGAACTCAACAGTAGATTTGAGTTGGCAGAAGAATCAGAGCTTATAGATAGAGATTACGTAATCTGAAGAGCAGGAAAAAAAGAATAAAGAGAAATTAACAAGCTTCAGAGAATTGTGGGACACCGTTAAGTACACCAATATACATGCAATAAGAGGACCAGAAAGTGAAGAGAAATAAAAAGGAACACGAATGTATGAATGATATTGATGAATGTATGAATGATAATATAAACACAACATATCAAAATTTGAGGGAACACCCTGAGAAGTGCTTAGAGGAAATTCATTGTTATGCCTTCTTTGCAAATTGACTATTTTATCATTATAAAATGACCCTTTCCTTTTTCTCTTTCAATAGTCCTCTTGAAATATACTTTTATAATAATATGAGCTCGACATTCTTGTGTTTAGTTTTGGTTCGTGTAGCTTTTTCTGTCCTTTGCTTTCAATTTGTTTGTGTCTTAATATTTTAAGTACATATCTTGTAGGTAGTAAAAAGTTGTCTTATTTTTATTATCTGATAATATTTGTCTTTGAACTGAAGTGCTTATTCCATTCATATTTAATGGATTATTGTTGAGATTTGGTTAAATTTACCATCTTTCTATCTGCTTTATATTCATCCACTTTGTTCTTTCTTCTTTCATTACCCCTTTTGGAAATATTTCAGATTAAACAAATACTTTAGTATCCCATTCTATCTACTCCATTGGCTTCTACTCATATCTCTTTGTATTTTTGAGTGGTTTCTCCAGAGATTCCAATTTGTGTTTTTAACTGATCATAGTCTACCTGGAATTAGTATTACCCACTTCACACATAATGTAAGAATCTTATAACATATATTTTCATTCAGATTTCTTCCCATCCATTGAACAATGTTAGTATGTATTTTACCTACACATGTCCTGGACCTTACACTACAATTTTGTTATTTTGTTTTAACAAGTCTACTCAATTTTTTAAAATTTGAGATAAGGAAGAAAATATTATTTTATAGTTCCCATTTTCAGTGCTCTTCTCTTCCCAGATCCAAATTTTTCCTTCAACTTGAAGAACTACTAGCAGTACAGTTCAGCCAATGACAATCTCTTAGCTTTGATACATGGAAATATCTGTAATTTACCTTCATGTATGAAAGATATATTTATTCAAAATACAATTTTAGATTGACAATTTCTTTAATACTTTAACGATGTACTTTATTTTCTTCTGACCTCCATTGTTTCTGATGAGAAATCATCTATCATTCTTATTGCTATTCTCCCGTATGTAATGTGCAGTGGTAAGCTGGTAGATGTTTAACAATTTGCTGTCTGTGGGGGGAAAACGCCTGATTTGCAGTGTTTGCTGTTTTCCACAGTGTAAATGCCCTGACTATGGCCAATTTCAAGGTACCAACAGAGAGCACAGAGTTTAAATTGTGAGCACAGATTGTGGCACACACAATCAGCTCTCATGAGTCAGTACCAACCAGCTCCAGCATACTACGGATAATGCATCTTTTTCTTTTTTGACTGATTTTAGAATTTTTGTTTTATCCTTGGTTTTCTGCAATTTGACTATAATGTGTTATTCTCTTAGTATTTATTCTGCTTGCGGTTTGTTCAGTTTCTGGATCTGTAGATTGCTGTTTTTGAATACATTAGGAAATTTTTAGCCAATTATTTTTCTATCTTTATGTCCCATTCTCTTTCTCTCTTTCCTTTCTGGAATTCTTTGATATGTTTTAGACCACTTGATATTCTTCTACAGGTCACTGGGGGGCTCTGTTCATTTTTTAAAACTTAAAAAAATTTCCAATTTGGATAATTTCTACTGGGTCCTTTCTTCTGCTATGTCTAATCATTGGTTAGTTGCATTAAACCAGTTTTTAATATCAAATATTATAATTTTTAGTCCCAAGATTTTCAGTTTATTCTGATTTTACAGTGTTCATATCTCATTTAGGATTTCCCACTCTTTTATCCATTAAATTCATCTTTTTTGTAGATTCTTTAAAATATTTACTATAGCTTTTTGTTGTTGTTTTGCAAAATGGGGATAATACTCATCTGACAAAAGCATAAGAATTAAAAAAATTAATGCATGTGAATCAGCTATTACAGTATTTGGTACAAGATAAGTATTAGTGTCCTTCCCAACCATAAAATAATGCAAAATGTAACAAAAGATTGTTCTTATAGGAAAAAAAAAGTGTTCAAAAGGCTTTTCATATAATTTAATTTTTAAAGACTATAAAATTTTAAAGTCAATGTTAGAAGCCATCTATTTCAACTCCTTCATTTTACTGGTGAGAAAACAGATACACAGAATCACCACCCCCTATACTTTTAATAGATTTTAAACTTTAGGATAAAAACTGTTCCTGAGTTTCCAAGGCCAAGTACAGTGGATCATAGTAGGTGCTGGATAAACATTCATTAAATACCAGACTGAATAAATGTGATTATGAATTGTCAAACATCATATTTACTATGTTTTAATGAATAAAATGCCATGCATTGTGCCATTATTTTATGCACCATTAATAAAGAAAAAACACTGTCAGTTAAATTATGATTATGTCATTGATCATAACCATTCTGATTTCAGGGATATTAAAAGATGACCAAATATCTTATTCAGCCCAGATTGCTATAGCAAAGTACCATAGACTGAGTGGCTTACAAACAATAGAAATTTATGTTTTACAGTTCTAGAGGCTGGAAGTTAGAGATCAGGGTGCCAGCGTGGTTGAGTTCTACTGAGGGCCCTTTTCTTTTCTTTTCTTTTCTTTTCTTTTCTTTTCTTT
>NW_026659710.1:0-3403 GCF_009828535.3 Hylobates moloch | reverse complement strand
CATGATTTGAAAACTTTATCAAAATCCAATCAAATGTCAATTAACCATTTAATTGTGGATAGGTAAGGAGACTATCTTGACCAAAATGTGTTAGAAAAATTACCACTTATAGAAATAATCTATGTTTTAATGTTTTAGTTGAGTTAAACAATCTTTTATATTCTGGCCGGGCACATTGGCTCACACCTGTATCCCAGCACTTTGGGAGGCCAAGGCTGGCGGATCACCCAAGGTCAGTAGTTCGAGAGCAGCCTGGCCAACATGGCGAAACTGTCTCTACTAAAAATACAGAAATTAGCCAGGTGTGATGGCACACACCTGTAATCCCAGCTACTTGGGAGGCTGAGGCAGGAGAATCATTTGAACCTGGGAGACAGAGGTTGCAGTCAGCCGAGATCGCACCACTGCACTTCAGCCCGCCTGGGTGACAGAGCGAGACTCTGTTTCAAAATTAAATAGACACAATAGAATTCTGAATTTTATTTTTAATAATTATTTTTGTAAAGAGAATGTCTTTTGGAGTTGTTGAATTTATTGAATTGACAAAAATTATGTACAAGAGGGTATACAACATGATGTGATTGAAGTATGTCTACGTTATGAAATGGCTAAATCAAGCTAAATAACATATCACCTCCCAGACTAATTTTTTTTGTGGTGAGAGCACTTAAAAAATCTACTCTCTTAGTGATTTCCAAGTGTATGATATGTCGTTATTAACTATAGGTACCATGTTGTCCCATGGATCTCCCGAACTTCTTCTTCTCTAAAAATGACATTCTGTGTCCTTTGCCATCTGCCCACTTTCCCACCCTGGCAACCATCATTCTACTCCGCTTCTATGAATTCAAGTTTTTTCTTTTGTTTCTTTTTTTTGAGACAGTCTCATTCTGTTGGCTAGGCTATAGTGCAGGGGTGTGATCTTGGCTCACTGCAGCCTTGACCTCCCAAGCTCAATCAATCCTCCCATCTCAGCCTCCTGAGTATCTGGGAGTACAGGCATGCACTACCACGCTCCACTAATTTTTGTATTTTTTGTAGAGATGGGGTCTTGCTATGTTATGCAGGCTGTCCTCGAACTCCCAGGCTCAAGCAATCTGCTGGCCTCAGCCTCCCAAAGTGCTGGGATTACAGGCATGAGCCACCATGCCTGGCCGAGTTCAACTGTTTTAGATTCCACATGTAAGTGAGATCATGTGGTATTCGTCGTTCTGTTCCTAGCTTATTTCACTTAACATAGTATCCTCCAGGCTCATCCCTGTTGTCTCAAATGGCAGAATTTCCTTCTTTTTGAAGGCTGAATAGTATTCCATCGTGTACATACACCACATTGTTGCTGGAAGTTTAATGGAGGCCAGCTGGGGGAGGAGGGGGAAAAGATTCACTCTAAGTCTAGATGCTCCAGCACCCACCCAGGATGTGTACAAGGAAGCGCAGGATGCTCCTGGTCTTGCAAACTGTGGTTTGTGGGACTCCAGAGCCCCATCCTTCCACGATGCTTTCTGTCCTGTTACCACATTTCCTGGAGGAGAACCCAGCCTTGGTGGAGAGCCCTGCTCTGGCTGTGTCCCTCAGCATGAGATGGCAAAGGATGGTGCCACTGGGAGACCCTCACCTCTACACACTGGGAGCTGTGTGCCTTCTCCGTTCCTTCTTCAAGTATCTGAGCAGCTCCTGTGTGCCACGTGCTGGTCTACAAGATGGATGGTCCTTGGAGGTCACGCTGTAGCAGAGGAGGCAGGCTATAGCCCACAGCCCAGAACCAGCCCCCTGCCTGTTCATACAAATAAAGTTTTATTGGAACACAGCCACACCCATTTCAGTGCATATTGTCTGTGGCTGCTTTCCTGCTACAATGGAGAGTTGAATAGTCGGGACAGAGACCTATGGCCTGCAAAGCTGAACTATTTACCGTCTGGCCCTCGAGAGAAAGGAAAAAAAATGCTGATGCTTGTACCCTGACAGTCTTAGGTTAAGAGGACTTTGTACCACCCTGACGTCCCAGGGGACCTTGAGTCCAGCCATCCTTGAAATGTACACAACTCGGGGCTAGGGTTGCAGCAGGTGAGTCCCAATTTTGCAGGTCTTTGGCATCAGGGGCACAACCCAGGATTTTGAGTGGGGTTCCTCACCACTGTGGCTGGGCACTGCGCTAGTGTGCTTTCTGATTTTTGTATGGGGAAGAGAAAGGAGGGAGGAAATGGCAACTTGTTGCCCTGTTCTAACATTTTCCTAAGATGGGTCTCCAGGCAAGGGCTTGGGATCTCACCTTGCACAGCTTACAAAACCCAGTGAGGCCAGCTGTCTTGGTGCTGCCACTCTGAGGGATGGAGCCCCCAAATTACTAGGAAGGGAGATGAAAGAATGGTTTCTGCAAACACAAGAACTGGCATTATTGAAATTAACATTTCCCCCAAGTTTTATAATGTCTAGGCGTGCATATTTAAGTGTCTGCCTCAAAAGCTCTTGCTAATAACCAGGTGGTGCATTTAATTTCCTTTTTTTGTTCTCTGAGCAACATGCAGCTTCCTGCACAGCCCTCCTTGCAGGCAGCTGCGCTGAGGTGATAGTCCTCCTGACTGCCAGCAGAGATCCCCAGGGCCTCTGAGGGCCCTGTATTCTGGGGGCAGCCTTTCCCCCTTCTATTTGGCCCCAGCTGGAAGGGGGCAGGTTACCCGCAGCCTAGCACAGGGCTCCTGCCTTGGCTTCTCTAAGGAGTCTGGCTCCCTCTGACCCTCTAGACCTCACCAGCTGAGGATCAGAGCCCCGGGGCAAGGGCCAGGGCCAGGGGGCATTGGGGGGTGGTTTGAGAGTGCAGCTCTGGAGGGGGGCAGGGCGGGCCCAGGAAAAGCTGCTCGAGGGAGACTGCAAAGAGATGGCAGAGTTAGGACAAGAGGGCTGGGCATGGTGGCTCACACCTGTAATCCCAGCACTTTGGGAGGCCGAGGTGGGGGATAACCTGAGGCCAGGAGTTTGAGACCAGCCTGGCCAACATGGTGAAAACCTGTCTCTACTAAAAATACAATAATTAGCTGGACGTGGTGACACCTATAATCCCAGCTACTTGGGAAGCTGAGCCAGGAGAATTGCTTGAACCCGGAAGGTGGAGGTTGCAGTGAGCTGAGATTGTGCCACTGCACTCCAGCCTGGGCAACAGAGCAAGATTCCGTCTCCAAAAAAAAAAAGAGTTAGCACAAGAGGAGAAGGGAAGAGAAGGGAGCTGTGGGGCAGCAGCAGCCAGGGCCTTAAAGGCTCAGAAGAGGAAGCTTGGATTTCCAATTCCAAAGGACATGAAGACAAAGTCACACACCTTTATTTAACCTGCTCCAGGTGAGGCAGGGCTTTGTGTATTTTCTTTGTTTCCCTTTTCCTTGTGTTCAGGCTGTTGTAGAAACAGGTACAC
>NW_026659709.1:0-3404 GCF_009828535.3 Hylobates moloch | reverse complement strand
TGTAATCCCAGCACTTTGGGAGGCGGAGACGGATGTATCGCTTGAGCCCGGGGGTTCAAGACCAGCCTGGGCAACATACTGAGACTTAGTCTTGTATAATTAAATTAAAATTTAAAAAAAGAAGAGAAAAAGACCTATGTTTAAAATTTAAAAAAGGGGGGGAAGTGTAATGCAAAATGTGGACTGTGCCAGCTATGATTGGGAAAAGTAATTTTTCACACAGCATTATATGTAGACTTGTATTAGCAGCATACTGGTCATAAGCGTTTTGCTTTCCTCAAATATGATGAGGTAAGCTACTTTAAAGTGTGGTGGGGCTTTCTTCCGCGTGGCTCCTGGAGGTGTTGAGTCCCAATTTAGCCAATTAATTTGGGTTTAGTTTTGATATGGATAAGGGAGACCAGCTTCATTCATGGTGCACACACAGTTTTGCCAATAAGGAAAAAAAAAGCAACCTGAATGTTCCTACTCATTAGATGCTATCTGGAGATCTCCTACCTCACCCCCACCAAGCCCCGGGCCCTTCAAAAGACTCAGTGCAGCCTTTCTCTATCTCATACTGTATTCTGCAAGATGCTCCTGTGAAAGAAAGTTGTGCTGCATCAGCCATCTCCCTCCTGAAGATCCCTGCGGATGAGGATTTGTGTTTTAAAGGTTCTGAGAAGTCCTGCAACAACAGTTCTCAAACCTTTTTGTCCAGGGGATCTTTTCTTCCACTGAACGTAGTTGGGGAGACACGGCCTTAAGCCTTGAATAGAGAAAGAGACAAGAAACTTTTGGCCCATTTACAACCAAGTGTTGTGTTTATGTTTTAAGTTTTTATGAAACTGAAGTGCTGTTTGAGGTTCTAAATCAAATTGGGTGTTTGAAGAGATGCTGGTATCCCTGTAGAATTAGGCAGCCATGAAGGTTGCCTTTTGTTGAAGGAGGTGTTATACAAAGGGAAATAGAGTGTCTCCTGGGCATCACATTAGCACTTAAATACATGTGTCACTGCAGTGAAATGAAATGATGAAATTATGAAATGAAATTAAATGACGAAATGAAATGAATTGATAAAATGATGAAATGAAGAAATGAAATGAAATGATGAAATTAAATGAGGAAATGAAATGAGTTGATGAAATGAAGAAATGAAATGATGAAATGAAATGAAATGATAAAATGATGAAATGAAGAGATGAAATGAAATGGTGAAATGATGAAATGATGAAATCAAATGAAATGATGAAATGAAATGAGATGATGAAATGACAAAATGAAATGAAATGATGAGATGAAATCATGAGATGAAATGATGAAATGATGAAATGGAATGACGAAATGATGAAATGGTAAAATGAAATGAAATGAGGAAATGAAATGAAGTGAAATGATGAAATGAAATGATGAAATGATGAAATGAAATGAATTGATGAAATGAAATGATGAAATGAAGAAATGATATGAAATGATGGAATGAAATGAAGTGAAATGATGAAATGATGAAATGAAATGAAATGATGAAATAATGAAATGAAATGAATGACGAGATGAAAATATTAAATGAAATGAAATGATGAGATGAAAAGATGAAATTAATTAATGAGATGAAATGAAATCATGAGATGAAATGATGAGATGAAATGAAATCATGAGATGAAATGATGAAATAATGAGATGAAGTGAAATGATGAAATGATGTGATGAAATGATGAGATGAAAGGATGAAATGAAACGAAATGATGAGATGAAATGAAATGAAATGATGGAATGATGAAATAAAATGATGAAATGAAATGGTGAAATGAAATGAGGAAATGAAATGAAATGATGAAATGAAGTGAAATAATGAAATGATGAAATGTTGAAATGAAATGAAATGATGAAATTAAGGAATGATATGAAATGATGAAATGAAATGAAATGATGAAGTGAAATGATGAAGTGATAGAATGATGAAACGATGAAATGATGAATTGATGAAAGGAAATGATGAAATGAAATGAAACGACGAGATGAAAAGATGAAATGAAAAGAGATGAAATGAAATGATGAGATGAAATCATGAGATGAAATGATGAAATTACGAGATGAAGTGAAATGATGAAATGAAATGATGATATGAAATGATGAAATGAAATGAAACGAAAAGATGAAATGATGAAAGGATGAAATGAAATGAAAGGAAATAAAATGAAATGAAATGATGTAGTGAAATGATGAAATGATGAAATGAAATGAAAAGATGAAATGATGAAATGATATGAAGTGATGAAATAAAATGATGAAATGAAGTGATATGATGAAATAAATGAAATGATGAAATGAAATGAGATTAAAAGGTGAAATGAAATGATGAAATGAAATGATGAGATGAAATGATGAGATGAAAAGATGAAATAAGATGAAATGAAACGGTGAGATGAAATGAAATCATGAGATGAAATGATGAAATGATAAGACGTGGTGAAATGATGAAACGAAATGAAATGTTGAGATGAAATGATGAAATGTTGAAATGAAATGAGGAAATGAAATGAATGAAATGAAATGGTGAAATGAGATGAAATGATGAAATGATGAAATGAAATGATGAAATGAAATGAATTGATGAAATGATGAAATGAAGAAAGGAAATGATGAAATGATTTGAAATGATAAAATGATGAAATGAAATGATGAGATGAAATGAAATGGTGAAATAATGAAATGATGAGATGAAATGAAATGATGAAATGAAATGAAGAGATGAAATGATGAAATAGAATGATGGAATGAAATGATGAAATGATGAAATAAAATGAGAAAATGAAATGAAATCATGAGATGAAATGATGAAGTGAAATGAAGACATGAAATGAAAAGATGAAATGATGAAATGAAGAAATGATATCAAATGATGAAATGAAGAGAAACGGTGAAATAATGAAATGATATGATGAAATGACGAACTGATGAAATGAATTGATGAAATGAAATGAACTGACTAGACGTAAAGTTGAAATGAAATGAAATGATAAAAGGAAATGACGAGGTGAAAAGATGAAATGAAATGATCAGACGAAATGAAATCATGAGATGAAATGAAATCATGAGATGAAATGAAATCATGAGATGAAATGATGAAATGAGGGGAAGTGAAATGGTGAAATGAAATGAAATGAGATGAAATGGAATGATGAAATGATGATATGATGAAATGGTGAAATGAAATGAGGAAATGATGAAATGAAATGATGAAATGAATAAATGACATGAAATGATGAAATGAATAAATGACATGAAATGATGGAATGAAATGATGAAATGAAGTGAAATGATGTAATGAAATGAAATGATGAAATAAATGAAATGATGAATTGATGAAATGAAATGAATGACGAGATGAAAAGATGAAATGAAATGAAATAACGAAATGACGA
>NW_026659708.1:0-3404 GCF_009828535.3 Hylobates moloch | reverse complement strand
AAAAAAAAAGCTTATTTCTTTGATTTCTTTTCTTCATTATCCTCCTTTTCTTTTCTTCCTCTCTGCCTTTCTCTCTCCTCCTATACCTCCAATCAATCTCCCTTATTATTTTCCAAATCGTAAAAAAGTCCTGAGAGGTGTCTGTCTGGTGACCTCTACGCAAGTTTCTTCTTATCCAAAAATAAAATAGTATTTAGTACTTTTCTACCTTAGAACAGGGGTCCCCAAGTGGGGGAAGTAAAAACTGATATATTGAGGGTACAGGATGAAAATCTTGGGTCTTTTTTTTTTATTATTTTTGAGTCAGAGTTTCATTCTTGTTGCCCAGGCTGGAGTGCAATGATGTGGTCTCAGCTTACTGCAACCTCTGCCTCCTGGGTTCAAGCGATTCTCCTGCCTCAGCCACCCAAGTAGCTGGGATTACAGGCGCCCACCACCACACCCAGCTATTATTTATTTATTTTTTTGTATTGTTAGCAGAGATGTGGTTTCACCATTTTGGCCAGGCTGGTCTCAAACTCCTGACCTCAGGTGATCTGCCCACCTCAGCCTCCCAAGTACTGGGATTACAGGCATGAACCACCATGCCCGGCCTTATTTTTATATTTATGTTAACTCCATACTTTGTACTCTTGTGTTAGTCTTATAATGAGCATAAAATATTAGTATGGTAGCACATGTAGCAAGTTAATTAATTAATTCATACAAATAGTGGAAATGAGGTGTTAAAACTTTTTTTTAATTGAGAGGAGTAACTTGGGAAAAATATTTTCACACAAATGCTTTAAAGAAAAGCCCTTTAAAAACTTAGCAATACTTCATTCAACTCATTCCTACTTATAGTCAGTGTCTTTGCAACTCAGAAGGGATTTCTGGGTGTGCATAGGGCCTGTATGCTAGCAGGGTGGGTGGAGCATACCAACATCCCAAGAAGTACAAGTTGATTTCCAGCCACACATCACTTTTGAAACTCCTTCCCCAGGAAGATCCCTCACTTTCAACAGTGTCCCTCATACTTCCTTTTCACTGTCCCCTGCCCTTTCATTTTTCTCGATTATACATCCTCTTTTGTGATACACCATGGATTGACTTGCTGTCTGTCCCTGGCTCTTGCTGGCAGGTGAGCTCTGGGAGGACAGGGGCTTTGTCTGTTTCATTCACAGCTGCATCACCAGTACCCAGAATAGGGCCTGACACAGATACATACTTGTTGAACAAACAAACCAACTGCTGCAAAGGTCCGAGTTACAAACCCAAACGAAGCTTGAGAACTCTCTGTTACAAATAGAATTTTCTAATTCTGATGGAATTAAAATTCTACTGTATTTTCTCTCTTGTCTTGTTGATCATTAGTTTTCTGAAGGCTAATTTCACAGCAATTATGATGCTTAATTACATGGAGTTACAACACTTTCTGGCCGGGCGCAGTGGCTCATGCCAGTAATCCCAACACTTTGGGAGGCCAAGGCGGGCGGATCATGAGGTCAGGAGTTCGAGACCAGCCTGGGCAATATGGTGAAACCCTGTCTCTACTAAAAATACAAATATTAGCTAGGCATGGTGGTGCTCATGTGTAGTCCCAGCTACTTGGGAGGCTGAGGCAGAAGAATCACTTAAACCCGGGAGGCAGAGGTTTCACTGAGCCAAGATCATGCCACTGCACTCCAGCCTGGGCAACAGAGGGAGACTCCGTCTCAAAAAAACAAAACAAAACAACAAGCATCTTTCTAACTCCCTGGCCAGACTGAACTCCTTGAGAATAGAAATTGTATCTTTAGGCCAGGCGCAGTGGCTCACACCTGTAACCCCAACACTTTGGGAGGCCAAGGCGGATGGATCACCTGAGGCCAGGAGTTTGAGACCAGCCTGACTAACATGGAGAAACCCCATCTTTACTAAAAATACAAAATTAGCCAGGCATGATGGCACATGCCTGTAATCCCAGCTACTCGGGAGGCTGAGGCAGAAGAATCGCTTGAACCCAGGATGCAGAGGTTGCGGTGAGCCGAGACCACGCCATTGCACTCCAGTCTGGGCAACAAGAGCAAAACTCCGTTTCAAAAAAAAAAAAAAGAAAGAAAGAAAGAAACAAAAGAAAAGAAATTGTACCTTTAACATCTTTAAATCTCCAGTATTTTGCATATAGTAAATTCTGACTGGCTGTTTGTTGAATGAATAATGAATGTAATCTGGGCCTTGGACATGCACAAAGGTAGACACAGAACACAGCAAAAGACGTTATTGCTTACAGAGCACCTGCTGCATACAGTGCACTGTTCTAAGCACAACTGAGCAACACAGACTACTTAGAAAGTTTATTTCCTGGCCAGGCATGGTGGCTGACGCCTGTAATTCCAGCACTTTGGGAGGCCAAGGCAGTTGGATCACTTGAGGTCAGGAGTACAAGACCAGCCTGGCCAATATGGTGAAACCCTGTCTCTACTAAAAACACAAAAATTAGCCAGGTGTGGCGGCACGCGCCTGTAATTCCAGCTACTCAGGAGGCTGAAGCAGAAGAATCACTTGAACCTGGGAGGCAGAGGTTGCTGTGAGCCAAGATCGTGCCACTGCACTCCTGCCTGGGTAACAAGAGTGAGACCCCGTCTCAAAAAAAAAAAAAAAAAGAAAGAAAGAAAAAGAAAAAAAGTGTATTTCCCATGCTTTAGGGATTTACAATCCACTTAGGAAAGATACAACAATCATGTAATATCTCTATAACAACTGTAAATGGTTTTAGACTTCCAACAAACACAAAACAATAGGTTAAAATATGATAGGCCGGGCGCGGTGGCTCACGCCTGTAATCCCAGTACTTTGGGGGGCCGAGGCGGGTGGATCACGAGGTCAGGAGATCGAGACCACGGTGAAACTCCGTCTCTACTAAAAATACAAAAAATTAGCCAGGCACGGTGGCGGGCACCTGTAGTCCCAGCTACTCCGGAGGCTGAGGCAGGAGAATGGCGTGAACCTGGGAGGCGGAGCTTGCAGTGAGCCGAGATTGCGCCACTGCACTCCAGCCTGGGCGACAGAGCGAGACTCCATCTCAAAAAAAAAAAAAAAAAAAAAATGATAAAGTAAGTTCATCAACTTGTCGTCCAGTACAGTCAGTGAATTACTATGCCCCATCACCACCTTAGGTCCTGGGGCTAAGAATCTGAGATTGATAAAAATTCAACCCTGTCTTTGAAGAAACTTCTGGTCTAGACACATGATGAGGTCATTTCCACAACCTGAGCAAAGAGCCAGGACAGAAATCAGGACAGAGGGCATGGGAACAGAAGGGAAGAATACAAAATCCCGTGTTTCTCAACCTCAGCCCCGTGGACATTGTTTTTTTTAATTTTTAAAAATAGAGATGGGGTCTCACTATGTTGCTCAGGTTGGTCTCGAACTCCTGGGCTCAA
>NW_026659707.1:0-3404 GCF_009828535.3 Hylobates moloch | reverse complement strand
TGTTCCTTTCCATGTTTAGTGCTTCCTTCAGGAGCTCTTTTAGGGCAGGCCTGGTGGTGACAAAATCACTCAGCATTTGCTTGTCTGTAAAGTATTTTATTTCTCCTTCACTTATGAAGCTTAGTTTGGCTGGATATGAAATTCTGGGTTGAAAATTCTTTTCTTTAAGAATGTTGAATATCGGCCCCCACTCTCTTCTGGCTTGTAGAGTTTCTGCTGAGAGATCAGCTGTTAGTCTGATGGGCTTCCCTTTGTGGGTAACCCGACCTTTCTCTCTGGCTGCCCTTAACATTTTTTCCTTCATTTCAACTTTGGTGAATCTGACAATTATGTGTCTTGGAGTTGCCCTTCTCAAGGAGTATCTTTGTGGCATTCTCTGTATTTCCTGAATCTGAATGTTGGCCTGCCTTGCTAGATTGGGGAAGTTCTCCTGGATAATATCTTGCAGAGTGTTTTCCACTTGGTTCCATTCTCCCCGTCATTTTCAGGTACACCAATCAGACGTAGGTTTGGTCTTTTCACATAGTCCCAAATTTCTTGGAGGCTTTGTTCATTTCTTTTTATTCTTTTTTCTCTAAACTTCCCTTCTCGCTTCATTTCATTCATTTCATCTTCCATCAGCGATACCCTTTCTTCCAGTTGATCGCATCTGCTACTTAGGCTTCTGCAATCTTCGCGTAGTTCTCGAAACTTGGCTTTCAGCTCCATCAGCTCCTTTAAGCCCTTCTCTCCATTGGTTATTCTAGTTATCCATTCGTCTAATTTTTTTTCAAAGTTTTTAACTTCTTTGCTATTGTTTTCAATTTCCTCCCATAGCTCAGAGTAGTTTGATCATCTGAAGCCTTCTTCTCTCAACTCGTCAAAGTCATCCTCCATCCAGCTTTGTTCTGTTGCTGGTGAGGAACTGCGTTCCTTTGGAGGAGGAGAGGTGCTCTGCTTTTTAGAGTTTCCAGTTTTTCTGCTCTGTTTTTTCCCCATCTTTGTGGTTTTATCTACTTTTGGTCTTTGATGATGGTGATGTACAGATGGGTTTTTGGTGTGGATGTCCTTTCTGTTTGTTAGTTTTCCTTCTACCAGACAGGACCCTCAGCTGCAGGTCTGTTGGAGTTTACTAGAGGTCCACTCCAGACCCTGTTTGGCTGGGTGTCAGCAGTGGTGGCTGCAGAACAGCGGATTTTCATGAGACCACAAATTCAGCTGTCTGATAGTTCCTCTGGAAGTTTTGTCTCAGAGGAGTACCCGGCCGAGTGAGGTGTCAGTCTGTCCCTACTGGGGGGGTGCCTCCCAGTTAGGCTGCTCAGGGGTGAGGGACCCACTTTAGGAGGCAGTCTGTCCGTTCTCAGATCTCCAGCTGGGTGCTGGGAGAACCACTACTCTCTTCAAAGCTGTCAGTCAGACAGGGACATTTAAGTCTGTGGAGGTTCCTGCTGACTTTTTGTTTGTCTGTGCCCTGCCCCCAGAGGTGGAGCCTACAGAGGCAGTCAGGCCTCCTTGAGCTGTGGTGGGCTCCACCCAGATCGAGCTTCCTGGTTGCTTTGTTTACCTAAGCAAGCCTGGGCAATGGCGGGCGCCCCTCCCCCAGCCTCGCTGCCTCCTTGCAGCTTGATCTCAGACTGCTGTGCTAGCAATCAGCGAGACTCCGTGGGCATAGGACCCTCTGAGCCAGGTGCAGGACACAATCTCCTAGTGTGCCATTTTCCAGGCCCTTTGGAAAAGTGCAGTATTAGGGTGGGACTGACCCAATATTCCAGGTGCCGTCTGTTACCCCTTTCTTTGACTAGGAAAGGGAACTCCCTGATCCCTTGCACTTCCCGAGTGAGGCAACGCCTCGCCCTGCTTCGGCTCGCGCACAGTGCGCTTCACCGACTGTCCTGCACCCACTGTTTGGCACTCCCTAGTGAGATGAAACCGGTACCTCAAACAGAAATGCAGAAATCACCCATCTTCTGTGTCGCTCAGGCTGGGAGCTGTAGACCAGAGCTGTTCCTATTCGGCCATCTTGGCTCCACCCCCAAAACAGTCTAATTCATAACCATAAAATTCTAAAACAGAAGAGTCCTAAGAGATTATTGTGTCTTTTTTATTGTGCTAAGTATCTTTGGGTCTACAATAATAGGTAGATGGTTTTGACATTCCTACTTACAAGGCTGATCTGTGACAAATATTAGATGGCAAGTTCCTCTTCATTATAATAGGGCTGTACAGTCTTTTAAAAATATAATCATAACTTTTTTCATTCTCGTAGACAAAACAATATTCTAAGCAAACAGCCCCAAGATTCTTTGGCTTCTACTTCCATACCTCCCCACCCCTTCCCTTTACTCCGAGCCAGCCCTCTATGTAGGAGGAGTTACATATTTCTTTACCACCAAGAGAATACTGACATTGATTCAAATCATAAGTAGCTAGAAGCTGAATCTCATACAACTCTTCAAGGTTATTCCATGATCATGTGTAATTTTTATGTGAAATGACTTGAGTAAAATTAAATTAGTTTCTAAATAAAGAAAAAAATAAAGTTTAAACTAAAATTAGAGTTAGAAAAATATTTTTTTCACACTATAGCTACAAAATTACACTATGGAAACATTACTACATTATGTCTACCATGAGAAATAGAAGTGTAGCAGAGATTGCAAACCTGGATTGAAATTATGACTCTACCAATTTCTAGCTAGGTGACTGTGGCCTCAGTTTCCTAACCAATAATAGCACTAGTTGCAGTCTAACAGCTTAACAGTGACAGTACCCAACTGACAAATATGCTGTGGGGATTCAGTAGATCAATACCTGTAAAGAACTGAGAACATTACTATAATAAATGTTGGCATTTATCGTCATCACCATCGTCATCATTCTACTCCTTTTTAGAAAGGGAAATCTTCTTAAATGCCCAAAATACAAACTAATCATCCTCTTTTTCTACAAATTGAAGGTTGCATTTCAACCAAATAATCTTTTATGTAAGTAAGAAGCAGTTACAGGCACAGGAACACGGCTGGTGATCTCTGTTTCACTATGTTCTAGCACACTGAGAAAGCAAAGTAGTGGACCTGGCTCATTAAGCTAGACTATGTTAAAAAACTCAAAAGCATTATACTGACTTGTCTTCAACTTACAAAAACATTTATTTTAAGGACTCAGACAAAGAATAGGGCTTAGCAAGTGAAAACTGGAAGAGCAGATAAGCTAATTAGGTAAAAATTGAAGCAGATTCCTTGCCCTGTGTAAAGCCAACATTAGGAATAACAAGGATAGGAGAAAGTGTTGAAATTAAGTAAGTGGGTGCCAGGGCTCATTCTCAGGGCCCTGAATTTTGGGTCAGTTCATGAGGTGCTGGAAGTTTGTTACTCCACAAAAAGTCCAAAAGGTCACTAAATAACTCTCTACTTTCTTGGCCAGGC
>NW_026659706.1:0-3405 GCF_009828535.3 Hylobates moloch | reverse complement strand
GACAGATTGAGAACTTGTTGTAAGAAAGAATAGAATAGAATAGTGTGAAATGGAATGGAATGCAATGGAATGGAAGGGATTGGAATGGAATGAAATGGAATGGAATGGAGTGCAATGGAATGGAATGGAACGGAACGGAATGGAAAGGAATAAAATGGAATGCAATCAAATGGAATGCAATGGAATGAAACGGTGAAATAAAATGTGAGCTGTACTTGTTCCACTGCAATCCAGCCAGGATGACAAATGGAGAAAATGTTGAAAGAAAGGAATAGAAGAGAACAGTGCGGAATGGAATGGAATGGGGTGGAGTGGAGTGGTGTGGAGTGGAGGGGGAGGGAGTGGAATGGAGTGTGGTGGAATGGAAAGGAATGGAATGGAATGCCGAACAATGGAAAAGAATGAAAGGAAAAGGAAGGGAATGCAATAGAAGGGAATGGATAGGAATGGAGAAATAAAATGTGAGCTGAAATTGTGTCCCTGAAATGCATCCAGAGTGACAGATTGAGATCTAGATGAAAGAAAGAAACATAAGAAAATAGTGTCGAATGGAATAGAAGGGAATGGAATGGAATGGAATGGCATGGCATGGAACGGAGTACAATGGAATGGAATGGAACGGAATGGAATGAAGTGGAATGGAATGGAATGGAACAGAATGGAATGAAGTGGAATGGATTGGAATGGAATGGAATGGTGAAATATAATGTTGGGTGAGATTGCACAATTGCAATGCAGCCTGGGTTACAGATTGAGAACTCGATGAACGAAAGGAATAGAATAGAATAGTGGGGAATGGAGAAGAATGGAAAGGAATGGAATGGAATGGAATGGAATGGAATGGAATGGAATGGAACGGAACGGAACGGAATGGAAAGCAAAGGAATGCAGTGGAGTGGAATGGAATGGAATGGAATGAAATGGAATGGAATGGGATGGAATGGAATGGAATGGAACAGTGAAATAAAATGTGAGCTGATATTGTGCCACTGCAATCCAGCCAGGAAGACAGATTGAGAACTTCTTGAAAGAAAGGAATAGAATAGAATAGTGTGAAATGGAATGGAATAGAATGCAATGGTGTGCAATGGGACGGAACAGAATGGAATGGAATGGAATGAAATGGAATGGAATTGAATGGAATGGTAGGGAATGGACTGGAATGGAATGAAATGGAATGGAATGGAAAGAAATGGAATGGAATGGAATGAAATGAAAAGGAATGGAATGGAATGCAATGGAATGGAATGGAAAGGAATGGAATGAAATGAAATGGAATGGAATGGAATTTAATGGAATAGAATGCAACGCTGAAATAAAATATGAACTGACATTGTGAAACCTCAATACAGCCAGGGTGACTGACTGAGAACATTTTGAAACCAAGGAATAGAACAGAATAGTGTGGAATGGAATGGAATGGAACGGAATGGAATGCAAGGGAATGGAATGGAAAGAAATTGAATGTAATGGAATCAAATAGAATGGAAAAGAAGGGTCAAACAAAATGTGAGCTGACTTTGAGCCACTGCAATCCAGCCAGGGTGTTACATTGAGAGCATTTTGGAAGAAAGTAATAGAATAGAATAGTGAGGAATGGAGCGTAAATGAATGGAATAGAAAGGAATGGAATGGAATGGAACAGAATGCAAAGAAGTGGAATGGAATGGAATGGAATAGAATGGAAATGAATGGAACGGAATGGAATGGAATGGAATGGAATGCATTGTAATAGAATGGAATCGAATGCAACGGTGAAATAAAATGTGAGCTGATATCATGCCACTGCCATCCAGCCAGGGTGACAGATTGAGAACTTGTTGAAAGAAAGGAATAGAACAGAGTAGTGTGGAATGGAATGGAATGGAATGGAATGGAATGGAATGGAATGGAATGGAATTGAGTGGAATGGAATGGAATAGAGTGAAATGGAAGGGAATGCAATGAAATGGGATGGAATGGAATTGAATGGAATGGAATGAAACGGTGAAATTAAATGTCAGCTGGTATTGTGCAACTGCAATCCAGCCACGGTGACAGACTGAGAGTTTGTTGAAAGAAATGAATAAAATAGAATACTGTGGTATTTAATGGAATGGAATGGAATGGAAAAGAATGGAATGGAAGGCAATGGAATGGAATAGAAAGGAATGGAGTGGAATAGAATGGAATGGAATACAACTAAATGGAATGAATTAGAATGGAATGGAATTTAATGGAATGGAATGGAATGGAACGCAGTGGAATGGAGTGCAATGGAATGGAATTGAACGAAATGGAATAAAATGGAATGGAATGGAATTGAAAGGAATGTAATGGAATGGAAAGGAAGGTAATGGAATGGAATGGAAAAGTGAAATAAAATGTGAGCTGACATTGTGCCATTGCAATCCAGCCAGTGGGACAGATTGAAAACTTGTTGAAAGAAAGGAATAGAATAGAAGGGTGTGGAATTGCATGGAGTGGAATGGAATGGATTGGAGTGGATTGGAATGGAATGGAATGGAAAGGAATGGAATGGAATGGAATAGAATGGAATGGAATGGAATGGAATAGATTGCAGTAGAATAGAATGGAACGGAATGGAATGAAATTGAATGGAATGGAAGGCAGTGGAATGGAATGGAATGGAACGGAATGGAATGCAACGGTATGGAATGGAACGGTGAAATAAAATGTGAGCTGATATTGTGCCACTGCAATCCAGCCAGGGTGACAGACTGAGAACATGTTGAAAGCAAGGAATAGAATACAATAGTGTGGAATGGAATGGAATGGAATGCAATGGAATGGAATGGAATGGAATGCAATGGAATAGAATGGAATGGAATGGAATGGAATGGAGTGCAATGGAAAGGAATGGAATGGAATGTAATGAAACGGAATGGAATGGAATGGCATGGAATGGAATGGATTGGAATGGAAAGGAATGGCTTGCAATGGAACGGAATGGAATGAAATTGAATGGAATGGAATGAAATGCAATAAAATGGAATGGAATGGAACGGTGAAATAAAACGTGAGATGACATTTTGCAACTGCAATCCAGCCAGGGTGACAGATTGAGAACTTGTTGAAAGAAAGAAATAGAATACAATGCTGTGGAATTGAATGGAATAGAATGGAATTGAATGGTGTGGAATGGAATGGGATGGGATGGAATGTTATGGTATGGAATGGAATGGAATGGAGAGCAATGTGACGGAATGGAAAGGAATGGAATGAAATGGAGTGGAATGGAATGGAATGGAATGGAGTGGAATGCAATGGAATGAAATGGAATAGAATGGAAGAGAACGGTGAAATAAAAGGTGAGCTGACATTGTGACACTGTAATTCAGCCATGGTGACAGATTGAGAACTTGTTGAAAGAAAGGAAAAGAAACGAATAGTGTGGAATGGAAT
>NW_026659705.1:0-3405 GCF_009828535.3 Hylobates moloch | reverse complement strand
GGTGGCTCACGCCTGTAATTCCAGCACTTTGGGAGGCTGAGGCAGGCGGATCATGCGGTCAAGAGATCGAGACCATCCTGGCCAACATGGGGAAACCTCATCTCTACTAAAAATACAAAAATTAGCCGGGCATGGTGGCGTGCACCTGTAGTCCCATCTACTCTGGGGGCTGATGCAGGAGAATTGCTTGAGCCCGGGAGGCAGAGGTTGCAGTGAGCCAAGATCACGCCACTGCACTCCAGCCTGGGCGACAGAGCGAGACTCCGTCTCAAAAAAAATAACTAAATAAAAGATAAAATGATAAAGGGCTAAGATAAAGTAAGGTTAGAGGTTATGGAGAGAGACAGATTCCTCAAACATTGTAAAGGAAGAACTGATGGGACTGGCGACCACATGCAAAGGATAAGAGTAGCTTTATGAAAGTGGAACAGAATGGTAAGTTTTCAGAATAAAGTACATCTATGGGTCATTTATATTATAGTTTTTATTGTTAATGCCAAGTTAGTTGGAGTCTGTGTGTATATTAGAAAGGTAGTGTGAAAAGAAAAGTTTAGATCCCTTCTTTTTCAGAGAAAACAACTTTCAAAACATAATTCAAAACATAACTGGAACACATATCTTAGGGGTTTAATGCTATGCATTTTAAGATTAAGATTAAGATTGTCCTGAGACTTGGAAGAGCAATCTGCTGGTGTGTTTGGAAGACTTTTCAATGATTTTGTGGGGAAAAGCCCAAGTACTAACATCTTTAGTGATTTCACCACACTGTGAAGTTCTCTGCCAGTGGAATTTGAAGGAAATAAAACTACAGGAATTCATTAGACATTTCCTAGTGTGCCCCTGTTGGTAGACGTGCTTCAGGAAAAGGTGAACAGCTCCTAGCCAAAGAGGAAGCAGCTTTCAGAAAACAAAGCCAAGAATAAGAATTGGCAGTACTCTCAAGACACTGAGCAACATTGTTCAAGATAGTCTGGTCTTCCTGTTTTGTGGGATTTGCAAACATATTTTGCACTTAAATGGCAAATCTTTTGACAGCATAGGACTTTAGTTTCAAGTATATTTTTATACAGCACCCACCTACTCTAATAATGAAATTCAAATATTCCCATCCTAATCCCCACTGCCTCCAAAACAATACAATTAATCCTTCTCTGATGGAGAGAATGACAAATTCCCTTCTGCCAAAAGCAACCAGTCTTCTTATTCCTTTAAAACACTGTCAACTATCCCCCTTTATTTTAAGGCAAAAGAACAAATAAAATAAAATGAAGTTTTCTTGCACTACCAAGTAAGGCTAACTGATCTAGGATCTAAAATATACTGAAGATGTGCAAAACTTGTGCATACACTTGGAATTACTGGCAACTGTGAGTGAGTATTTTATGCCTATGCTCTTGGTTATATTGAATGTCTATAGCAAAGTTACTCTCCATGTCCAAATGGGACCCTAAACATATATCATCAATATTATATGTTCTGCAGCAGACAACTGCCTGGCTTGAATTCTTTTTTTTTGTTTGTTTATTTGAGATGGAGTCTTGCTCTGTCACCAGGCTGCAGTGCAGTGGCACGATCTCGGCTCACTGCAACCTGCACCTCCCAGGTTCAAGCGACTCTCCTGTCTCAGCCTCCCGAGTAGCTGGGACTACAGGTGCCTGTCACCACGCCCGGCTAATTTTTTGTATTTTTAGTAGAGACGGGGTTTCACCATGTTGGCCGGTATATTCTCGATCTCTTGACCCCGTGATCCGCCCGCCTCGGCTTCCCAAAGAGCTGGGATTACAGGCATGAGCCACCAACCCCGGCCGGCTTGAATTCTTTACAGCTGAGGTGTGTTAGGTCTTTGCGAAGCAAACAAAATCATTTCCTACTTGAAGAAAAGAAAACTAGAGAAATGGAAGAGGAAAGAGAAAATTTGCAAAGTGATTAAAAAGGAATAATTCTATTTAAAGAGTTACTTTTTCTTTTAAAGTTTGGAGCTGGCATACCTTTGGTCCAGCTGTGGCTTTAAGATTTTCTGGTACAAAAGTAGAGAGTAAGTATTTCAGGGTAATCTGCCATGAATAATTTTTTTGATAATATCAAAAAATTATTTTTTGCCTTCTTTTTTAAGAAAGTCTAAACATGATTTAATTTTCTGCCTCCTGGGTTCAAGCAATTCTCCTGCCTCAGCCTCCCAAGTAGCTGGAATTACAGGCGCCCGCCACCACGCCCAGCTAATTTTTGTATTTTTAGTACAGACAGAGTTTCACCATGTTGGCCAGGCTAGTCTTGAACTCGTGGCCTCAGGTGACCCAAAGTGCAGGGATTACAGGCATGAGCCACCGCGCCTGGCCTGAGTTTAAGTTTCTTAGGCAAAGCTCTCAAGTTATATTTAAGCTCCAATATTCGAACATTCTAATTAAACCTCTTTGAAGAAATAGTTCTGCATGTTGTTAACTATGGAAACCAGCCATAACTGTCAGTTTGCTGGGGCCCTGGATCATTGAATTCAGCTACTAGAATCCACTTGTCATTAACAGTTTACAAAACCAAAGAGAACAGGGGAGTACTCCTTTCTCTGGTCTTTCCCTCAGTTCTTTCATCTTTTGGCCTCATCCTCAATTCCATCTCCCACTCTCTTCTCACCTCTCCAGTTCTTAGTAATTTGCAATACAGTGTTTTGAATTACCCTCAATGTTTTATTGGTTTTAAGTTGGAACTCCATTAAACTGGCATTGTGCTGAACACTAGTCTCATTAAATTAAAGTATAATTTGTGGCTTAATAGCAGGCTAACAAAACATTTTTAATTAATTAATTTACATCTATTTAAATGGAAACCTACCCGGTTAGTGTAAAGAATTTGGGTGGAAGGGAAAGAAAAAGGTAAAGTACAGAAAGTTCTGTACTACTAAACTATTGAAACAAATATTTCTAAAAATATAATCTCTCAAATTTATTTTATTATTTATTTACTATTTTTAGAGACAGGGTCCCTGTTGACCCGGCTGGAGTGCAGTGGTGCGATCAAGGCTCACTGTAACCTCCAGCTCCTGGGTTCCAGTGATCCTCCTGCTTTAGCCTCCTGAGTAGCTAGGATTACAGGTGTGTACTACTGAGACAGCCAAGTATAAAGGGGTCCCCGGAGAACCTCTGACCAGCCTGTACACTGGGAGAATGGGGTGGAGCCATGGGAAGTTTGAGCCCTTTGCAGTGGGGAGGAGCCTGGACGCTCCTGTTCCAGGGTGGTAACCTGTGATTCAATCTGTGAGGCGAGAGACCAGCTAGCAGAACTCTCACTTTACTTAGAGTCCCTGTTTCCCCTTTCTCCTTTTCACCCAATAAATTCCATTTTTCTCACCCTTCAAAGTGTCTGCAAGCCTAATCTTTCCTGGTTGTGTGACAAGGACCCTAAGGAGAAAGT
>NW_026659704.1:0-3405 GCF_009828535.3 Hylobates moloch | reverse complement strand
TCTTTTTGGTTTTCCAGTTGTATGGAATAGCTTTTTCCACCCCATTACTTTCAGTCTATGTATCTTTAAAGGTAAAGTGGGTTTCTTGTAGGCAGCATAAAGTTGGGTCTTATTTTTTATCCACTTAGCTGCTCTGCATTTTAATTGGATAATTGAGTCTATATTCAGTGTTATTATTGATAACTAAGGACTTTCTATGACAATTTTGCTGTTTGTTTTCCCATTGTCTTGTAACTCCTTTCTTCCTTTCTTACTGTCTTCATTTGTGGTCAAGTGATTTCTTTTTTTTGGTGGTATGTTTTATTTTTTGTTTTTCGTGAATCTATTTTAGACTTTGTGGTTATTATAAGACTTACAAAAACATGTAATAGACATAATACGCTATTTCAGAGGGATAAAAACTTATCTTAAATCACAAAGAATAGAAACAAATTAAAAACAAAAGAAATTCTTCTACACCTTAACTCTATCCTCCCAACATTTCGACTTTCAGTTATCTCAATTTACATATTTTTATATTACTTCTCTCTTAACAGGTTGCTGTAGCTATTTTTGTTTTTGAAAAATTTGTCTTTTGGGATTCACAGTATGTTATGAGTGAATTGCAATCTAACATTACAGTATTACAGTATTCTGGGTTTGTCTGTATCCTTCATTTACATTTAGCATTTTTTGTGAGAGGGGTCTGGTGCTGAACTCTCTCAACTATTATTTGTCTGGAAAAGACTTTATCTCTTCTTCATATTTGCACAATAACTTTGCTAGATACAGTATTCTTGAAGGGCAGTTTTTTTTCTTTCTGTGTTTTTTGGTATTTTTTAATTAACATTTATTTTAGATTCAGTAGTACCTGTGCAGGTTTTTACACAGGTAAACTATGTGTCATGGGAGTTTGGGGTACAAATTACTTCATCACCCAGGTAATAAGCTTAGTCCCTGATAAATAGTTATTCAATACTTACCCTCCTCCTACCCTCCGGTAGTCCCCATGTCTATTGTTCCTTTCTTTGTGTCCATGTGTACTCAAGATTTACTTTCCACTTTTAAGTGAGAACATGCAGTATTTGGTCTTCTATTCTTGCATTAGTTTATTTAGAATAATGGCCTCCAGCTCCATCCATGTTGTTGTATAAGACATGATATCATTCTTTTTTATGGCTGCATAGTATTCCATGGTGTATATGTACTACATTTTCTTTATTCAACCTACTGTTGATGGGCATTTATGTTGATCCCACGTCTTCACTATTGTAAATAGTGCTGTGATGAACATACACATGCATGCATCCTTATGGGAGAAGAATTTATATTTTTTTGGGTATATACATAATAATGGGATGGCTTGGTCAAATGGTTATTCTAAGTTCTTTGAAAAATCACCAAACTTCTTTCCACAATGGCTAAACAAATTTACATTCCCACTGGCAGTGTATAAGTGTTCTTTCTTTTCCACAACTTCACCAGTGTCTGTTTTATTTTGACTTTTTAATAATAGCCATTCTGACTGGAGTGTGATGGTATCTTATTGTGGTTTTGATTTACTTTTCTCTAATGATCAGTGATGTTGAACATTTATTCATATGCTTGCTGGCTGTGTGTATGTTTTCTTTTGAAAAGTGTCTGATCATCTGCTTTGCCCACTTTTTAATGGGGTTGTTTTCTGCTTGTAAATTTGTTTAAGTTCCTTGTAGATTCTTGATATTACACCTTTTTCAGGTGTATAGTTTGCAAATATATTCTCCTATTCTGTGAATTGTCTGTTTATTCTGCTGATAGTTTCTTTGGCTGTGCAGAAGCTGTTTAGTTAGGTCCCACTTGTCAATTTTTGTTTTTGTTGCAATTGCTTCCAGGTCCTATGTCCAGAATTTTATTTCCTAGGTTATTTTCCAGGTTTTTAAAAATAATTTTAGGTTTTGCATTTAAGTTTTAATCCATCTTGAGCTGATTTTTGTATCTTGTATAAGGAAGGAGTCTAGATTCTGTCTTCTGTATATGGCTAGCCAGTTATCTCAGCACCATTTATTGAATAGGGAGTCCTTTGCCTATTGCATGTTTTTGTCAACTTTGTTGAAGATCAGATGGTTGCAGGTATGTGGCCTTATTTCTGGGCTCTCTGTTCTGTTCCATTAGTCTATGTGTCTGTTTTTGCACCAATATCATGCTGTTTGGTTACCGTCAACTTGTAGTATATCTTGAAGTCAGGTAACGTGATGTCTCCAGCTTTGTTATTTTTGCTTAGGATTGCCTTGGCTATTCGAGCTCTTTCTTGGTTTCATATGAGTTTTAAAATACCTTTTTCTAGTTCTGTGAAGAATGTCATTGGTAGTTTGATAGGGATAGCATTGAATCTGTAAATTGCTTTGGGCAGTATGGCCATTTTAATGATATTGATTCTTCCTATCCATGAGCATGGAATGTTTTTCCATTTGTTGTGTTTGAGCAGTGTTTTGTAATTTTCATTGTAGAGATCTTTCACCTTCCTGGTTAGCTGTATTGCTAGGTATTTTATTTCTTTTTGTGGCAATTGTGAATGGGATTGCATTCCTGATTTGCCTCTCAGCTCGGCTGTTGTTTGTGTATAGGAATGCTAGTGATTTTTGTACATTGATTTTGTATCCTGAAACTTTGCTGAAGTTGTTTATCAGCTGAAGGAGCTTTTGGGCCAAGGCTTTGGGGTTTTCTATAGAATCACATCATCGGAAAACAGGGATAGTTCAACTTCATCTATTCCTATTTGGATGTCCTTTATTTCTTTCTTTTGCCTGATCGAATCTATCCAGGACTTCCAATACTATGTTGAATAAGAGTGGTGGGAGAGGGCATCCTTGTCTTGTGCTGGTTTACAAGGGGAATGTTGTCACCTTTTCCCCATTCAGTATGATGCTGGCTGTGGATTTGTCACAGATGGCTCTTACTATTTTGAAATGTGTTCCTTCAATATCCAGTTTATTGAGAATTTTTAACACGAAGAGGTGTTGAATTTTATCAAAAACTTTTTCTGCATCTATGGAGATATTCATGTGGTTTTTGTCTTTAGTTCTGTTTATGTAATGAATCACATTTATTGATTTACTCATGTTGCACCAAACTTGCATCTCAGGGATAAAGCCTACTTGATCTTGATGGATTAGCTTTGTGATACGCTGCTGGATTAAGTTTGTCAGTATTTTTTGAGGATATTTGCATCTATATTCATCAAGGATATTAACCTGAAGTTTTCTTTTTAGTGATGTCTCTGTCAGGTTTTGGTAGTAGGATGATGCTGTTCTCATAGAATGAATCAGGAAAGAGTACCTCCTCCTCAATTTTTGGGGAATAGTTTCAGTAGGAGTGGTACCAGCTCTTTTTTATACATCCGGTAGAATTTGGCTGTGATTCTGTTTGGTCTTGGGCTTTTTCTCATTG
>NW_026659703.1:0-3406 GCF_009828535.3 Hylobates moloch | reverse complement strand
CTAAGGGGCCTCTAGTGGAAAAAGGAATATCTTCAAATAAAAACTACACAGAAGCATTCTGTAAATCTTCTTTCTGATCTGTGCATTCAAGTAACATAGTTGAACCTTACTTTTGATTGAGGAGTTCTGAAACACTCTTTCTGTAGAAACTGCAAGTGGACATTCGGAGGGCTAATTGGCCTATTGTGGAAAAAGAAATATCTTCAAATAAAAACTACACAGAAGCATTCTGTGAAACTTCTTTCTGATCTGTGCATTCACCTAACAGAGTTGAACCTTACGTTTGATTGAGCAGCTCTGAAACACTCTTTCTGTAGAAACTGCAATTGGACATTCGGAGCGCTAAGGGGCCTATATTGGAAAAAGGAATATCTTCAAATAAAAACTACACAGAAGCACTCTGTTAAACTTCTTTCTGATCCGTGCATTCAATTAACAGAGTTGTACCTTAGTTTTGATTGAGGAGTTCTGAAACAATCTTTCTGTAGAAACTGCATGTGGACATCCGGAGCGCTGAGGGGCGTATAGTGGAAAAAGGAATATCTTCAAATAAAAACTACACAGAATCATTCTGTGAAACTTCCTTCAGATCTGTGCATTCAACTAACAGACGTGAACCTTACTTTTGATTGAGGAGTTCTGAAACACTCTTTCTGTAGAAACTGCAAGTGGACATGAGGAGCGCAAAGGGGCCTATTGTGGAAAAAGAAATATCTTCAAATAAAAACTACACAGAAGCATTCTGTTAAACTTCTTTCTGATCTGTGAATTCAACTAACAGAGTTGAACCTTACTTTTGATTGAGGGGTTCTGAAGCACTCTTTCTGTATAAACAGCAAGTGAAAATTCGGAGTGCTAAGGGGCCAATAGTGGAAAAAGGAACATCTTCAAATAAAAACTACACGGAAGCTTTCTGTGAAACTTCTTTCTGATCTGTGCATTCAACTAACGGAGTTGAACCTTACTTTTGATTGAGCAGTTTTGAAACACTCTTTCCTTAGAAACTGCAAGTTGACATTCGGAGCGCTAAGGGGCCTATAGTGGAAAATGGAGTATCTTCAAATAAAAACTACACAGAAGCATTCTGTGAAACTTCTTTCTGATCTGTGAATTCACCAAACAGAATTGAAGCTTACTTTTGATTGAGCAGTTCTGAAACACTCTTTCTGTAGAAACTGAAAGTGGACATTCAGAGCGCTAAGGGGCCTATAGAGGAAAAAGCAATATCTTCAAATAAAAACTGCACAGAAGCATTCTCTGAAACTTCTCTCTGATCTGTGCATTCAACTAACAGAGGTGAAACTCACTTTTGATTGAGGAGTTCTGAAGCACTCTTTCTGTAGAATCTGCAAGTGGAGATTCAGAGCGTTAAGGGGCCTATAGTGGAAAAAGGAATATCTTCAAATAAAAATTACACAGAAGCATTCTGTGAAACTTCTTTCTGATCTGTGCATTCAACTAACAGAGTTGAAACTTTCTTTTGATTGAGGAGTTCTGAAACACTCTTTCTGTAGAAACTGCAAGTGGACATTCGGAGCGCTAAGGAGCCTATACTGTAGAAAGGAATATCTTCAAATAAAAACTACACAGAAGCATTCTGTGCAACTTCTTTCTGATCTGTGCAACTAATAGTGCTGAACCTTAGTTTTGATTGAGCAGTTCTGAATCACTTTTTTTGTACAAACTGCAAGTGGTCATTCGGAGTGCTAAGGGGCCTATAGTGGAAAAAGGAATGTTTTCAAATAAAAACTACACAGAAGCATTCTGTGAATCTTCTTTCTGATCTGTGCATTCAACTAACAGATTTGAACCTCAGTTTTGATTGAGCACTTCTGAAACTCTCTTTCTGTAGAAACTGCAAGTGGACATTCGGCGCGCTAAGGGGCCTATAATGGAAAAAGGAATATGTTCTAATAAAAACTACTCAGAAGCATGCTGTGAAACTTCTTTCTGATCTGTGCATTCAGGTAACAGAGTTGAAGCTTACTTTTGATTGCAGAGTTCTGAAACACTCTTTCTGCAGAAACTGCAAGTGGACATTCGGAGTGCTAAGGGGCCTATAGTGGAAAAAGGAATACCTTCAAATAAAAACTACACAGAAGCATTCTGTGAAATTTCTTTCTGGTCTGTGTATTCAAGAAACAGAGCTGGACCTTACTTTTGATTGAACAGTTCTGAAACACTCTTTCTGTAGAAACTGCAAGCTGACATTCGGAGCGCTAAGGGGCACATTGTGGAAAACGGAATATCTTCAAAAAAAAAAAAAAAACTACACAGAAGCCATCTGTGAAACTTCTTTCTGATCTGTGCATTCAACTAACAGAGTTGAACCTTACTTTTGATTGAGCAGTTCTGAAACACTCTTTCTGTGGAAACTGCAAGTGGACATTCGGAGCGCTAAGGGGCCTCTAGTGGAAAAAGGAATATCTTCAAATAAAAACTACACAGAAGCATTCTGTGAAACTTCTTTCTGATATGTGCATTCAACTAAAATAGTTGAACCTTACTTTTGAATGAGGAGTTCGGAATCACTTTTTCTGTAGAAACTGCAAGTGGACATTAGGAGCATTAAGCGGCCTATATTGGAAAAAGAAATATCTTCAAATAAAAACTACACAGAAGCATTCTGTGAAACTTCTTTCTGATCTGTGCATTTAACTAACAGAGTTGAATCTTACTTTTGATTGAGCAGTTCTGAAACACTCTTTCTGTAGAAACTGCAATGGGACATTCGGAGCGCTAATGGGCCTGTAGTGGAGAAAGGAATATCTTCAAATAAAAACTACACAGAAGCATTCTGTGAAACTTCTTTCTGATCTGTGCAACTAATAGAGTTGGACCTTAGTTTTGATCGAGCAGTTCTGAAACACTCTTTCTGTAGAAACTGCAAGTGGACATTCGGAGCGCTATGGGGCCTATAGTGGATAAAGGAATATCTCCAAATAAAAACTACACAGAAGGATTCTGTGAAACTTCTTTCTGATCTGTGCATTCAACTAACAGAGTTGAACCTTACTTTTGATTGAGGAGTTCTGAAACACTTTCGGTAGAAACTGCAAGTGGACATTTGGAGTGCTAAAGCGCCTATCGTGGAAAAAGGAGTATCTTCAATTAAAAACTACACAGAAGCATTGTGTATAACTTCTCTCTTATCTGTGCATTCAACTAACAGAGTTGAACCTTAATTTTGATTGAGCAGTTCTGAAACACTCTTTCTGTAGAAACTGCAAGTGGACATTCAGAGCGCTATGGGGCCTGTAGTGGAAAAAGTAATATCTTCAATAAAAACTACACAGAAGAATTCTGTTAAACTTCTTTCTGATCTGTGCATACAATTAACAGAGTTGTACCCTACTTTTGAATGAGGAGTTCTGAAACACTCTTTCTGTAGAAACTGCAAGTGGAC
>NW_026659702.1:0-3406 GCF_009828535.3 Hylobates moloch | reverse complement strand
AGGAACCGGGGCTGGGGGCGGATCGGGCAGAGGGACTTCCCTGTGCCTCACTGTTTGAATTCTGAAGGGTGCATACACGCCTTTATTGATCTGTGCTACTGGCCTCTGGCTAAAGAGGGCGCTGTAGCCAACAAAGTCCTGTTTACAAATCAGGAGTCTCAGTAAGCCAGCGTGGTTACGCCATCACGACAGGCGGTGGCACATGCGCAATAGCGAGATGCTGGAGCGCGCAGCGTAGGTGGCTGCCGAGTCTCTTCCGGTCTCGGGTCTTATCCTGGCACTGAGGGCGCCCGACTGGCGCTTTCGGCCGGCTTGGCATTGGGTGGGCGGCTTCTTGGAACCCATATGAGCCAGTGGCATCATCCCCGCAGTGGCTGGGGCCGGAGACGCGACTTTTCAGGACGCTCCCCAGCCAAGAAGAAGGGCGGAAACCATATCCCCGAAAGGTAGTATGTCTTGGTCCCTTGGCGTGGCCTTTCCAGCTCGTGGCTTCTGGGTCTGGGCTTCATGTTGTGTGGTCTCTGCCTCTCGCTGTTGCCGTCGCAAGCTTGACCTGTCCGCCCGTTGCTTTGAGGCTTTGACCCTCTGCGCCACCCGCTGTAGCTGAAAGGGGCGATGTCTGTGATGTCCTGGGATTTCTCCGTATTCTTGTCAAAGGGAGGTTCTGGCCATTGCTCTTAGGTAAAATACGGAAGGATTGCTTTAAGGTGGGACTGTTACTGTTGGGGACGCTCCTTAATTCCCAAAATGGAACCTCCTCAATTCCTTGTTACGTTGGCACGGCAAGTGTAATGGTTTGAGTTAGGAACCCAGCAGTAGTAGCGCCCTGAGATCTCACATGGCAAGTTGGTTTGTATTGTTTCCAGAAATCACAAAGAGCGTACTTTGTTACTTCCTAACAGGCCTCATTTGAAAGATACTCCTTTGTACGTACAAATGATTAATTTTGAGACTTTGCACGTAGGTGCAGTGAACTGTTTTTACTCTTTGAGACCATCCTCCACCATCTCATACCTCAATAAGTCCTCTTCATTTTATCCACTATCTTTTGACTGTCACTTTCTGTCAGTACCTTAATACAGGTCTTGCCTGACCTATTGCAGTTGGGTTCTAATGAGTGAATCTCCTGTTTTCTTCCAATCCGTTTTTTTTTGTTTGTTTTTGTTTTCGTTTTTGGGATGGATTTTCGCTCTTGTCCACCAGGCTGGAGTGCAATGGTCCGATCTCGGCTCACTGCAACCTCTGCCTCCCGGATTCAAGTGATTCTCCTCCCTCAGCCTCCCAAGTTGCTGGGATAACAGGCGCCCGCCACCACACCCGGCTGATTTTGTTTGTATTTTTAGTAGAGACGGGGTTTCACCATGTGGGTCAGGCTGGTCTGAAACTCCTGACCTCAGGTGATCCACCTGCCTCAGCCTCCCAAAGTGCTGGGATTACAGACGTGAGCCACCGCGCCCAGGCAGTTCCTAGCATTATTAAGTGAAGTTCACAGTCCCTCTTCTAGCAGGTTTTCTCTTAAAATATGAACTTGAAGTTTCCTACTAATTGAAATTGATGGCATGAGTCGTATGAAAACTAAAACCGTGAAGTGAAATAGTTGAATTTAAATTATTTCAGTGAATATGTTTGTATTAATGGCACTTTAGTATCTGGTACTGGGCCAAGTTTAACAGAGATACAGAAGTTCTGGGTATCTCCGGTTTTATATAGGCCTTATTTGAGTTGTACTGTTGTGTTGGCTTGTGTTCGTTTTCATGATGGGGAAACAGGAGAGGACAGTATAGGTCGTTACTTGGTGGGGTTTAATAAGTGGAGTGGCAAAATGCAAAGCAAAGAGAGAAGAGAGGACATGTTGTGCGGGCTGTGATTCCCATTTTCAGAAAGTCTTATTCTATGCAAGGAAACAAGGCTAACATACAATTTGGCTAACAAAAAATATATCTAATAGGTGGAAAGACTATCTCCCAGTTGGACAGCGGATGCCTGGGACTCGTTTCATTGCTTTCAAAGTTCCTTTGCAAAAGGTAAGCAAAAGTTAATTCAGTATTCTTTCAGGCATCTGAGTTCACCATGCAGAATACTGTTCTCCACTCTATCACATTCCATTTTCTCTTTTTATAGCAAATACTTTGTAATGACCCCTTTACTATTCTGAAATGAAGTTCATAGGTACATACAACCTACTTCATATTTTAAACAGAAGTACCAGTGAACACCCTAACTATAATATAAAAAATAAAATAAAAGTAATTTATAACAAAATAATATTTATTTCAATATATAAATGTTTGGACATGACTGCATTAAAAGACATAGAGTAATAGTTGCCTGCGCCATGAATTCAAGAATTACAAATGTAGACTGATCTAGGTGGCTTATATTGCTTTAGTGGTAGGAGTTTCTATAATAGATTTCCAAACAGAACAAAGTATAATCTTCATTTGGTTGATAAGGTGATTATTATCCTGGAAAATTCAATAGATATTAGTATTGTACAAAAAATACTTTGTGTTTATTTGTGAAATGGAGTTAGGTTCTAAGGCCAAGCTAAATATGAACAGCTTTTTATCTATATTAATGTTGATTAATGTTGAATAGGACATCCAAAAGCCATTCAGGATGTGGGACACATTTGTAGGACTGTCTTGAATTTGGCAAGTTGTTTAGAATTTGCAACCGTTACCCACTGAATGCCAGTGGGACTCCTTTCCTTCCATGGTCACAATCAAAAATATCCCCTGGATCATCAAGGTCAGGATTTCAGTGGGGAAAATCTGAAGATTGTGTTTTTATTTAAACTAGGAAAGGAATAGGAGTGATAGGAGGGGAAAGCTTTTGACAGCCATAAAAAAGATGAGAAGGTGAAGACAAATAATTGTTTTCTAGATTCCATGTCTTTCTTATTAGACTTCCCCAGCATAGCTCAGATTAGTATCAGGAGAAGCCTACTTGAAACGTTTTGGGAATTTACTTAATTTGTGACTCATAGATCAGATTTCCTTTTTCAACTGCTGTGTCAGCTTCTCTGCTTGTCTGGGCTTAAAAATGAGTCATTTCAGGCCAGGCCTGTTGGATCATGTTTGTAATCCTGTACTTTGGGAGGCAAGGTGGGTGTATCGCTTGAGCCCAGGAGTTTTAGACCAGCCTGGGCAACATTGCAAAACCGTGTCTCTACAAAAAATACAAAAATTAACCAGGCGTGGTGGTGTGTGCTTGTAGTCTCAGCTGCTCAGGAGGCTGAAGTGGGAGGATTGATTGAGCCCAGGAGGTCAAGGCTGCGGTGAGCCGTGGTCATGCCACTGTACTTCAGCCTGGGCAACAGAGCAAGACCCTGTCTCTAAAAAGAAGGTGTTGGAGACACAGGGAATTTTTAGGGAAGTGAAACTATTCTGTGTGATACTGTAAG
>NW_026659701.1:0-3406 GCF_009828535.3 Hylobates moloch | reverse complement strand
GGATTACAGGCGTGAGCCACCGCGCCCGGCCTTCACGTTCTTAATCTCCGTGTTCTCTGATCCCTTTTTTAGGAGTCTGATGTTGATGACACTAGGACTTCAATTGCAGCCTCTGTGTGGATGGGCCTCTTGTCCCTTGATTAGTCTCCTATTTCGATCGGTTTGACACACATGAACGGTATTTAGAAAGATGATGCTACTGATCTCTTGTTTGTAAGACCCTGACTTTGAGGTTTTTTGAAAAACTCACGAAACAGTTACAAGAACAATTTTCTACAGAAATCCCAGGATGGTAACCAATTTACAAGAGTTGTCCCGCCAACATAGGTGAGGTATGGAGACAGCCCCTCTCTTGGGTAGGGGGTCGGCTTTCATTTGTCCCTTTTGAGTCACTAGCCCTCAGCCTCCTCCATTTCCAGGGGCCACTGATCTAATTTCTCTATTGTCTTACGTGCTCTTTGCCTAAATGTCTCCCATGTAGTTCACTATCGCTTCCTACCACCAGATGGCGGAAAGGGAAAAGGAAATAATAAGCCGGTAGAGGAATGTGGTGGCAGGCAGAGTATCTATGGCGAAAGGTGTGGTGGTGAATGGACCCAAAACGGAGCTTCTGAATTGCCCACGAATGCCCACGGATTCCCTGTTAACATTTTAGCGCCTACTCAAGGGTCGGCCGTCCAAGTCTGGGAGTCAGTAAGGCACAATGATGCCTGCTAGGGAGGGAGCCAGCCCTCATCTCAGCGGATTCCTGGGAGCATCAGACCTCGGGAACATTCCTGAACACACGAACCCCACCTGGCCCAGGCACTGGGGCGGGGCTTAGGCAGGTCCCAGCGAGGCGATGCGTCCCCTCGGGCCCGCTGCGTCCTTCGCCCGTTTTTCCCCCCGTCAGTGCCACCGCCTCCTCTGTGTGGAACTCGCACCTGGCCTGCCTGCGTTCCCACGCCCCACCGAAGGGACGCCGCGTTTCTCTCCCTTCCAAGGGACCCTTTTCCTTCCCCCCGCAAACAGCCCTCCGGGAAAACTCATTCCGGATTGCCTCAATGCCCCAGGGCCACCTGCCACCACCCTGGGCAGGCGTTTGGCCCCGGGCCTGCCCTGGTCTCCATCCCCAGCCCGTCCTCCACCTCTTGTCGCCCCCTCCCGCTCAGCCCCCTTCTCCTCCTCCTCCACGTGCCCCTGCACTCCCACGCCCCTCCCCCAAGGAGCCCCTCTCCTCCGGTCTCGAGGAGTCTCGCGGCACTTCCCGGGACGTCAGCCCAGCCGCCGCGGGTGGGTGGCAGCCGCGCGGAGCGGGGTCCCTCTGGCGCGGGCCGTGAGGAGGGCGCCCAAGCGCCTCAGCCGCAGGGACGCCCCCGGCGCCTGCCCCGACGCGGCCCGGGCCCCGCCCCTCTCCGGCCCCGCCCCCGCCCGGCGGCCGCGCGTCCCCGGCAGGCGGAGCTGCAGGAGCCTCGCGGCAGCGCTGAGGAGGAGGGGAGAGCAGGCGGCGCGGCCGCGGCTGCCGGGCGCTGGGCTGGGCGGCGCTTTTTTTTTTTTTTTTTTTCGCAATTTCCACTCGCGGGGAGCAGGAAACCCGGCGCAGCCGGGCGCATTGGGCCGCGATGCAACTGCAGCAGCAGGAGTCGCCCCGGGGCAGCAGCGGCAGCAGCAGCAGAGGCAGCAGCGGGCGGCGCTGAGCCGCCGCCGCCGCCACTGAGGAAGAAGCCGGCCCAGCCGCCGCCGCGTCCGGACCCCCGCGCCTGGATCCCAGCGCCTCGATCCCGGCGCCCCGACCCCCACGCCCGCCTCCGCCAACTTTCACGCTGCCCCGGCGGCCCGGCCCGGCTCGACGCCAATGGGTGAGTGGGGGCCGCCCGCGTCCGGGCGTCCACTTCAGCCTTGGGGGCGGCGCGCCCGTCCCAGAACCGCGGAGCCCGGGAGGGCGCCCCGGGGGCAGGGTCCGGACGGGGAACACCGCGGTGGGCGCCCTCGCCTGCCTCGCGCACCGCCATTCACTCCCACTTGCGCCCGTGTGCCCGCCGAGCCCGCGCGCGGCGCCGACGGGAACCCGCGGGGGCCTGGGCAGACGATCACGGGGGCTGGCCCCGGGCTGCTCGGGCTGAGGGATGCAGGGGGTGTGGTTGGCTTTTCGGGTGGGCGGGGAGAGTTTTGTCTTGGCCATTTTTGCACCCGAGCGCGCCCTGCTCTGCGCTGCGGACACGGGCACCCGGACCTGGTGGGCTCCGGCCCTGCGCGGGGCTGCTGGTGCCTTCCTGGTCCTGCCTCAGGGGAAGCTGGAACCTCGGGGTCTTGGAGGGGGCTGGGTTGCCTTTGCTGGGGGCTGACAGGGGTTGGGGGGTGGGGCGGGAAACGCCCCAGTGCCTGGCCTGGCTCGCAGTCCCGGGGTCCAGAGCACCTGACGCTCCTCTCCTTGCGCCCCGCTTCCTCCCGGCCCCGACCCTTTCGCTGCTGCCTTCCTCCAGCCTGGCGAGCTCTCTGCTCCGTGATGCTAAAAGGCCACTTCCCATACTGTCCTTTAAGTCTTCAGGTTCTTGGACCTGGAAATGGTGATCCGGTCTTTGATTTACTGAGTAAACATCAGTTCGAAGTAGCCAACTAACATTTGAACTCCCTGGGTCCCATTTGATACAGACCCCGGAGCATTGGAACCACCTTGCTGCCCGGAGAAGCTGCCACTTTATTGGCAAGGGACTTATGATTACTTGGGCTATTAAATGTTTGGTCTACCCAGGTAATGTTCTTGCTGACAGCCAGCCTCTGTTTTCAGCCTCTGGCAGATTATTTTTGGACGTTCCTAGGCCAGGCATAGGAAGGCTGCATATAATAATAAGTCATAATAAAGTGAGACCTTTCTGTGTTCAGGTAATAGGATTCCAGTACACTAGTCAGGATGTTCAGAAAGCCTGAAGGATTGGAAAAGAGGAGGTTTAACCCAGTCCGTTGTTGACAGGCAAAGTTAAAAATCCCATTTGTGGTCATTTGCCAAAAAAGGTTTTCCTTTTCTAAGTAGTGGTGACCTGTTGTCCCCTTGGCTTAAATGTCACTTTTTTCACAGTGCCCTTCTCTCCCACCTCTAGTCTAAATTGGTTCCTGTTCCATTTTCTCATACAGCACCTTTTTTTCGTAGCAGTATTACATATTTGTGCGTAACAGTTATCTCCTCTACTGTAAGCTCTGTGACCATAGGGACAGCACAGTGTTGCATAGTTTGCTTAGCACTTTTGGTGTGTGGCACAGAGCAGGACCTAAATGTTGAATGAATGAATGAGGGGCGTGAAATCCTCCTACTCTGCTGGGGACAGAACACTTAACTCACTCTTGTTTTGCTTTGGCCCATAAGATGATTTAGTTCATTGGCAGAAGTATATACTTTAAACCTTGCAGGCCACTTTAGTAATGGGTTAAT
>NW_026659700.1:0-3406 GCF_009828535.3 Hylobates moloch | reverse complement strand
CAAAGGGACTTAAACTCCCACACAATAATAATGGGAGATTTTAACACCCTACTGTCAACATTAGACATATCAACGAGACAGAAAGTTAACAAGGATATCCAGGAATTGAACTCAGCTCTGCACAAAGTGGACCCAATAGACATCTACAGAACTCTCCACCCCAAATCAACAGAATATACATTTTTTTCAGCACCACACCACACCTATTCCAAAATTGACCACATAGTTGGAAGTAAAGCTCTCCTCAGCAAATGTAAAAGAACAGAAATTATAACAAACTGTCTCTCAGACCAAAGCGCAATCAAACTAGAACTCGGGATTAAGAAACTCACTCAAAACCGCTCAACTACATGGAAACTGAACAACCTGCTCCTGAATGACTATTGGGTACATAATGAAATGAAGGCAGAAATAAAGATATTCTTTGAAACCAACAAGAACAAAGACATAACATACCAGAATCTCTGGGACACATTCAAAGCAGTGTGTAGAGGGAAATTTATAGCACTAAATGCCCACAAGAGAAAGCAGGAAAGATCCAAAATTGACACCCTAACATCATAATTAAAAGCACTAGAAAAGCAAGAGCAAACACATTCAAAAGCTAGAAGAAGGCTAGAAATAACTAAAATCAGAGCAGAACTGAAGGAAATAGAGACACAAAAAACCCTTCAAAAAATTAATGAATCCAGAAGCTGGTTTTTTGAAAAGATCAACAAAATTAATAGACCTCTAGCAAGACTAAAAAAAGAAGAAAAGAGAGAAGAATCAAATAGATGCAATAAAAAATGAAAAAGGGGATATCACCACCGATCCCACAGAAATACAATCTACCACCAGAGAATACTACAAACACCTCTATGCAAATAAACTAGAAAATCTAGAAGAAATGGATAAATTCCTCGACAAATACACCCTTCCAAGACTAAACCAGGAAGAAGTTGAATCTCTGAATAGACCAATAACAGGCTCTGAAATTGTGGCAATAATCAATAGCTTACCAACCAAAAAGAGTCCAGGACCTGATAGATTCACAGCCGAATTCTACCAGAGGTACAAGGAGGAATTGGTACCATTCCTTCTGAAACTATTCCAATTGATAGAAAAAGAGGGAATCCTCCTTAACACATTTTATGAGGCCAGCATCGTCCTGATACCAAAGCCTGGCAGAGACATAACCTAAAAAGAGAATTTCAGAGCAATATCCTGGATGAACATTGATGCAAAAATCCTCAGTAAAATACTGCCAAACCGAATCCAGCAGCACATCAAAAAGCTTATACATCATGATTAAGTGGGCTTCATCCCTGGGATGCAAGGCTGGTTCAACCTATGCAAATCAATAAATGTAATCTAGCATATAAACAGAACCAAAGACAAAAACCACATGATTATCTCAACAGATGCAGAAAAGTCCTTTGACAAAATTCAACAACCCTTCATGCTAAAAACTCTCAATAAATTAGGTATTGATGGGACGTATCTCAAAATAATAAGAGCTATCTATGACAAACCCACAGCCAATATCATACTGAATGGGCAAAAACTGGAAGCATTCCCTTTGAAAACTGGCACAAGACAGGGATGCCCTCTCTCACCACTCCTATTCAACATAGTGCTGGAAGTTCTGGCCAGGGCAATCAGGCAGGAGAAGGAAATAAAAGGTATTCAATTAGGAAAAGAGGAAGTCAAATTGTCCCTGTTTGCAGATGACATGATTGTATATCTAGAAAACCCCATTGTCTCAGCCCAAAATCTCCTTAAGCTGATTAGCAACTTCAGCAAAGTCTCAGGATACAAAATCAATGTACAAAAATCACAAGCATTCTTGTACACCAATCACAGACAAACAGAGAGCCAAATCATGAGTGAATTCCCATTCACAATTGCTTCAAAGAGAATAAAATACCTAGGAATCCAACTTACAAAGGATGTGAAGGACCTCTTCAAGGAGAACTACAAACCACTGCTCAGTGAAATAAAAGAGGATACAAACAAATGGAAGAACATTCCATGCTCATGGGTTGCAAGAATCAATATCGTGTAAATGGCCATACTGCCCAAGGTAATTTATAGATTCAATGCCATCCCCATCAAGCTACCAATGACTTTCTTCACAGAATTGGAAAAAACTACTTTAAAGTTCATATGGAACCAAAAAAAGAGCCCGCATCACCAAGTCAATCCTAAGCCAAAAGAACAAAGCTGGAGGCATCACGCTACCTGACTTCAAACTATACTACAAGGCTACAGTAACCAAAACAGCATGGTACTGGTACCACAACAGAGACGTAGATCAATGGAACAGAACAGAGCCATCAGAAATAATGCCGCATAGCTACAACTATCTGATCTTTGACAAACCTGACAAAAACAAGCAATGGGGAAAGGATTCCCTATTTAATAAATGGTGCTGGGAAAACTGGCTAGCCATATGTAGAAAGCTGAAACTGGATCCCTTCCTTACACCTTATACAAAAATTAATTCAAGATGGATTAAAGACTTAAATGTTAGACCTAAAACCATTAAAATCCTACAAGAAAACCTAGGCAATACCATTCAGGACATAGGCGTGGGCAAGGACTTCATGTCTAAAACGTCAAAAGCAATGGCAACAAAAGTCAAAATTGACAAATGGGATCTAATTAAACTAAAGAGCTTCTGCACAGCAAAAGAAACTACCATCAGAGTGAACAGGCAACCTACAGAATGGGAGAAAATTTTTGCAACCTATTCATCTGACAAAGGGCTAATATCCAGAATCTACAATGAACTCAAACAAATTTACAAGAAAAAAACAAACAACCCCATCAAAAAGTGGGCAAAGGACATGAACAGACACTTCTCAAAAGAAGACATTTATGCAGCCAAAAAACACATGAAAAAATGCTCATCATCACTGGCCATCAGAGAAACACAAATCAAAACCACAGTGAGATACCATCTCACACCAGTTAGAATGGCCATCATTAAAAAGTCAGGAAACAACAGGTGCTGGAGAGGATGTGGAGAAATAGGAACACTTTTACACTGTTGGTGGGACTAAACTAGTTCAACTATTGTGGAAGTCACCATGGCGATTCCTCAGGGATCTAGAACTAGAAATACCATTTTACCCAGCCATCCCATTACTGGGTATATACCCAAAGGACTATAAATCATGCTGCTATAAAGACACATGCATACGTATGTTTATTGCGGCACTATTCACAATAGCAAAGAGTTGGAACCAACCCAAATGTCCAACAACGATAGACTGGATTAAGAAAATGTGGCACATATACACCATAGAATACTATGCAGCCATAAAAAATGATGAGTTCATGTCCTTTGTAGGGACATGGATGAAACTGGAAACCATCATTCTCAGTAAACTATCGCAAGGACAAAAAACCAAACACCGCA
>NW_026659699.1:784-3407 GCF_009828535.3 Hylobates moloch | reverse complement strand
CTGAGCCCTCAGGACTTCTCTGCTTCCCAACAGCATCAACATTTTCCAAGAAAATCACGACGTGTGAATTTATTTTATTATTTTTATTTTATTTTATTTTATTTATTTTTTGAGATAGAGTTTCACTCTTGTTGCCCAGGCTGGAGTGCAATGGCACGATCACAGCTCACTGCAACCTCCACCTCCCAGGTTCAATCGATTCTCCTGCCTCAGCCTCCCGAGTAGCTGGGATTACAGCCACCTGCCACCATGCCCGGCTAATTTTTTTGTATTTTTGTTAGAGATGGGGTTTCACCATGATGGCCAGGCTGCTCTTGAACTCCTGACCTCAAGTGATTGGCCTGCGTTGGCCTCCCAGACAGCTGGGATTACAGGTGTGAGCCACTGCGCGTGGCCAATGTGTAGATTTATTAAATGCCCCTGTTCAGCCTCCCAAAGTGCTGGGATTATAGGTGTGATCCACCTCGCCCAACCCACCATCTAAATTCTGTCTCTGAGCTTTACCTCATACCACCCCCTCTCCTGGCACCCATCCCTGCCCCTGAGACAAGAGAGGTGAAGGAGACCAGGAACCACAGTTGTTTTCAGCTAAGAGGAAACTTCAGGTCAGAAAGTCCCTGCCTGGCCCTCACCCCTCATTCTAAAGAGAGAATTGGGGCTTCCCAGCAAGGAACAAGGAGATGGCACAGACAAGGCTACATCTGTTCAAACAGTGACATTCTCTGGGCTGTGTGTTCATCAAGCAAAAGATATCACTGTCCCCAGGTTCACAGACCAGGACAGGCACCTACAGGAAGCCGCTTACAGGTGCTGGGATGAATCTCAGAGCTCGGTTGTTTGAACACATCCCTCAGGGCCACGTTCTGGCCTTAGCACTGGAGGTTAAAGATTCATGGGACCATTGTTTCTGGAAAGGCAGGGAAGTATAAATAAACAAATGCTCAATGTCATCTGAAGGTGACATAAGAGGGAAGTGGAGAACTGAGAACTGGAGGCGGAGGGTTTCCAGTCATGGCAGAAGGCAAATAACTGGGGCTTCCCAGCAAGGAACAAGGAGATGGCACAGACAAGACTACGTCTGTTCAAACAGTGACATTCTCTAGGCCATGTGTTCATTAAGCAAAAGATATCACCGTCCCCAGGTTCACAGACCAGGACAGGCACTTACAGGAAGCCGCTTACAGGTGCTGGGATGAATCTCAGAGCTCGGTTGTTTGAACACATCCCTCAGGGCCACGTTCTGGCCTTAGCACTGAAGGTTAAAGATTCATGGGACCATTGTTTCTGGAAAGGCAGGGAAGTATAAATAAACAAATGCTCAAGGTCATCTGAAGGTGACCAATGAGGGAAGCAGAGAACTGAGAACTGGAGGTGGAGGGTTTCCAGTCATGGTGCAAGGCAAAGGGGTAGAAGGAATTACATGGTGAGAAAGGAAGCAAGAGAGATGCCAGGGTTTTTTTTTTTTTTTTTTTTTTTGAGATGGAGTCTCTGTTGCCCAGGCTGGAGTGCAGTGGCACGATCTCACCTCACTGCAACCTCTGCCTCCTGGGTTCATGCCATTCTCCTGCCTCAGCCTCCTGAGTAGCTGGGACTACAGGTGCCCGCCACCATGCCTGGCTAATTTTGTGTATTTTTAGTAGAGATGGGGTTTCACCATGTTAGGCAGGATGGTAAAAGAACGAGCTCTCACACGAGCTCACAGAGGAGAGCTCACTCACTGTCTCATTACCTTGGGGCCTGCACCAAGCTATTTACTAGGGATTCACCCCATGACCCAAACACCTACCACCAGACCCCAGCCCCCAACATTGGGGATCCTATTTCAACATGAGATTTGGAGGGTCCAAACATACAAACTCTATCACCATCTCAATTTTTTTTTTTAGAGGGAATCTTGCTCTGTTGCCAGGTTTGAGTGCAGTGGCATGATCTAGGCTCATTGCAACCTCCGCCTCCAGGGTTCAAGCGATTCACCTGCCTCAGCCTCCTGAGTAGCTGAGATGACAGGGATTACAGCTGCACGTCCATGGTGGGCTGTGGGATGGTGATAAAAGTAGGGACAGAGAAGTCTACATTCAGCCAAGATGGAATCATGGAAACACACTTTACCCTCCCATCTGAAACAATCAAGCAAAATGCAGAAAAATTCAACTGTGTTAATTTCTTTTTTTCTTATTTCTTCTTATTATTATTGAGACAGAGCTTCACTCTTGTCACCCAGTCTGGAGTGCAATGGCACGATCTTGGCTCACTACAACCTCTGCCTCCAGGGTTCAGGCGATTCTCCTGCCTCAGCCTCCCAAGTAGCTGGGATTACAGGTGCGCGCCACCATGCCTGGCTAATTTTTGTACTTTTAGTAGAGATAGGGTTTCACCATATTGGCCAGGCTGGTCTGGAACTCCTGACCTCAGGTGATCCACCCGCCTCAGCCTCCCAAAGTACTGGGATTACAGGCATCAGCCACCGCACCTGGCCTTATTATTATTATTTGAGACAGAATTTTGCTCTTGTTGCGCAGGCTAGAGTGCAATGGCGCAATTGCAGCTCACTGCAACCTCTGCCTCCAGGGTTCAAGCGATTCTCCTGCCTTGGCCTCCCGAGTAGCTGGGATTACAGGTGCCT
>NW_026659699.1:0-718 GCF_009828535.3 Hylobates moloch | reverse complement strand
GCTGGGATTACAGGCACATGCCACCAAACCAAGCTATTTTTTTTTTTAAATTTTTAGTAGAGATGGGGTTTCACCATGTTGGCCAGGCTGGTCTCGAACTCCTGACCTCAGGGGATCCGCCCACCTCGGCCTCCCAAAGTGCTGGGTTTACAGGCTTGAGCCACTGTGCCCTACCAACTGTGTTAGTTTCTTAAGGCTGTGACAATAAATTAAAACAGATTGGGAGTTTTGCAACAAAAGAGATTTATCCTCTCCCAGTCCTGGATACCAGAAGTCTAAGATCAAGGTGTCTCAGGGATGTGCTCCCTCCAGAGGCTCTAGGGGAGGGTCCTTCCTGCTTCTCCCAGCTCCTGGGGGATCCAGGCATCCCTGGGCTTCTGACCACAACACTCCAGTCTCTGCCTCTGTCTTCACGTGGCCTTCTCTTCTGTGTCTATGTCTCCTCTTCTGTGTCTTAGAAGGACACCTGCCATTGCATTTAGGGCCCATCCTAATCCGGGATGATCTCATCACCAGATTCTTAATCACATCTGCAAAGAACCTTTTTCCAAATGAGGTCCCATTCCCAGATTCCTGGGCTTAGGACATGGACATATCTTTTGGGCGTCACCGCCCAACCCAGTACAGTTGGGTGTGCTTCCTTCTGGAGGCTCTAGGGGAGGATCCTTCCTGCCTCTCCCAGCTCCTGGGGGCTCCAGGCATCCCTGGGCTTGTGGCC
>NW_026659698.1:0-3407 GCF_009828535.3 Hylobates moloch | reverse complement strand
GAAAGAAAGAAGAAAGAAAGAAAGAAAGAAAGAAAGAAAGAAAGAAAGAAAGAAAGGAGAAAGAAAGGTCCAATCACTTGAGTAAGATCACTATGGTCAGTTATTTCGTTGTTGTCTTCTCTGTAAGCTGATCATACCCATGCACCCCTTGCCCAATGTCCAGTGGCTGTGGAGCCTCCTGGCTGGATGAATGCACCTCCCCTCTCCATTGTCAGCCTTGGCCAATAAAGCGTGAGTGAACACGACCTACACCAAGTCTAGCAGAAGCTTTAAGAGCCACTGCTTGTGTGAATGAGCCTCTTGTTCTTCCCCTTAGCCAGGAGAACATAGTCCTGTGTTGGAACTGTTCCTTCAGACTAGGTGCCAGGATGAGAAGCCATGTGGAGCAGAACTGCAGCACATGACCCATGGTCCCCGATATGTAATGTGAGTGAGGAATGTGCTGGCCGTTTTAAGCCAACTGGGATTTGAGGGCTGTTTGTTACTACAGGAGAGCTGTAAGTGGCCTAGTCAGGATCGTAACCTCAATAGATGTAAACACCATAAAATTCACCCATTGTCCAGTGTGTATTTCAGTGATTTTCAGTAAATGTATGGTGAAACATCATCACAATCTTCAAGAACATTTTCATCACCCCCTTCCCATTCTCACTCCCAGCCTCAGGCAACTACTAATTTATCATCTATCTCTATAGATTTGCCTTTTGTGGACATTTCATATACATGGAATCATTATATATATATATAGTGTCATACTATACATATAGTATCATACTATATATATTTTGAACATATTTAATTGAATATATATAAAAATATACTTATATATATTTTTTTGAGATGAAGTCTCGCTCTGTCACCCAGGCTGGAGTGCAGTGGTACAATCTTGCCTCACTGTAAACCTCCACCTCCTGGGTTCAAGCAATTGTCCTGCTTTAGCCTCCCGGGCAGCTGGGATTAAAGGAGCCCACCAACACACCCGGCTAAGTTTTGTATTTTTAGTAGAGCTGAGAGTTTACCATGTTGGCCAGGCTGGTCTCGAACTCCTGACCTCAAGTGATATGCCTGCCTCAGCCTCCTGAAGTGGTGGGATTACAGGTGTGAGCCACTGCACCTGGCCTATCTTTTGTATCTGGCTTAATGGTTTTTGGTCTCACTATGTTGCCCAGGGTGGAGTGCAGTGGCTATTCACAAGACACGATCACAGCACATTACAGCATTGAACTCCTGGGCTCAAGTGATCCTCCTGCCTCAGTCTCCTGAGTAACTGAGACTACCTGTATGTGCCCGACTAGCATACTGCTTTTGAGGTTCACCTATGTTGCAGAATGTATCAGTACTTTAATTCCTTTTTTACTGCTAACATTCCACTGCACAGATATACTACATGATGATTTTTATCATCAGTTGAACATTTGGATTTTTTCCACTTTTCAGCTATTATAATAAACACGGCTGTGAATATTCACATGCAAGTTATTCCATGAAAGGGCCATATATGTAAAATGACCCCCAAATGCAGAAGGAGCTGAGAAACCAAAGAACAAGGCAGACAAATCCAGTTTATCAGCAGAGGGCAATTTATTAGGGAACTGATGGACACAAGCATGGTCTTGGTCAGCAACAAGTCAGGTAGATCTCCACACCATTATTCCCCAGACCCAGGACTTATATACCATAGGAAAAAGGGTATGTGCACTATAGAGACAATGAAAGGCAACCCCCTAGAACAGGCCAGGATGAGTTGTGCAATAACATCAAGGTTGCTTTGACCTAAAGGTAGGATATATTGTGAGTACATATTCTTAAAGACAGTAAATAAACAAGGAATCAGGAGGCATTCACAGGACTGCAGTTAATCTGAGGTCAACATGGCAGATTAGCATCCAAGATGGAGTCACTTTTGTCACCACACAAGAGTTTGTGTAGAACTATGTTTTCATTTATTTTGGGTAGATAGCTATGAACTGAATGGGTTGAGTCATATAGTATTTATTTATTTATTTATTTATTTTGAGACAGGGTCTTGCTCTTGTCACACACTGGAAGTGCAGTGGTGCGATGTCAGCTCACAGCAACTTCCACCTCCTGGGTTCAAGCAATTCTCGTGCCTTAGCCTCCTGAGTAGCTGGGATTACAGGCGTGTACCACCACGCCCAGCTAATTTTCTGTATTTTTAGTAGAGATGGGGTTTCACCATGTTGGCCAGGCTGGTCTCAAACTCCTGGGCTCAAGTGATTTGCTTACCTCGGCCTCTCAAAGTGCTGGGATTACAGGCTTGAGTCACTGCGCCCGGCCTAGGTTTAACATTTTAAGAAACTGCCAAATTACTTTCCAAAATGACTGCCCCATTTTACATTCCCACTAGCAATGTATGAGGGTTCCTATTCCCTCACATCCTTGCCAGCACTTGTTACTGTCAGTCTTTTTGATATAGCCATTTTAGTGGCTATGTAGTGGTATCTCATGGTGGGTTTTTTTTTTTTTTTTTTTTTTGAGATAGAGTCTCACTGTCACCCAGGCTGGAGTGCAGTGGCACGATCTCGGCTCACTGCAACTTCCGCCTCCTGGGTTCAAGTGATTCTTCTGTTTCAGCCTCCCTAATAGCTGGGACTACAGGCTGGGACCACCAAGCCTGTCTAATTTTTGTATTTTTAGTAGAGATAGGGTTTCATCATATTGGCCAGGCTGGTATTGAACTCCTGACCTTGTGATCTGCCCGCCTCGGCCTCCCAAAGTGCTGGGATTACAGGCGCGAGCCACTGCACCCAACCCTCATTGTGGTTTTAATTTGTACTTCTCTAATAACGTTGAGCACTTATATACGCATGTTAGCCATTCCAATGTCTGCTTTGATAAGATGTCTATTCCAATATTCTGCTTTTTTTTTTTTTTTTTTTTTTTTAAAGAGACAGGGTCTCAGCCAAGCACGGTGACTCATGCCTGTAATCCCAACACTTTGGGAGGCCAAGGCAGGTGGATCATTTGAGGGCAGGAATTCGAGACCAGCCTGGCCAACATGGTGAAACCCCATCTCTACTAAAAATATGAAAATTAGCTGGGCAGGCCGGGCGCGGTGGCTCACGCTTGTAATCCCAGCACTTTGGGAGGCCGAGGCGGGCGGATCACGAGGTCAGCAGATCGAGACCACGGTGAAACCCCGTCTCTACTAAAAATACAAAAAAATTAGCCGGGCATGGTGGCGGGTGCCTGTAGTCCCAGCTACTCGGAGAGGCTGAGGCAGGAGAATGGCGTGAACCCGGGAGGCGGAGCTTGCAGTGAGCCGAGACTGCGCCACTGCACTCCAGCCTGGGCGAGAGAGCAAGACTCCGTCTCAAAAAAAAAAAATAAATAAATAAAGAAAATTAGCTGGGCATGGTGGTACACGCCTGTAGTCCCAGCTACTT
>NW_026659697.1:0-3408 GCF_009828535.3 Hylobates moloch | reverse complement strand
AGAATGTCTGGTCACGCAGGGGTGGTGTGGGAAGACATGCAGAAGGGGCCGCCTGCTGGAGGGAGCATGGCCAAAGGATGGTGTTTCTCAGTCTGTAATAAGAGCCATAAAGGTGCTCCTGCTTGATCCTGCACTAAGAATCTCCTCTTGCCAGGCGTGGTGTCTCACACCTATAATCCCAGCACTTAGGGAGGCAGAAGCAGGAGGATTGCTAGAACCCAGGAGTTGGAGACCAAGCCTGGTTAACATAGTGAGACCCCATCTCTGCAAAAAGGAAAACAAAAACAAAGAATCTCCTCGTTGGGGTGAACACTTCCTTGAACAAAGATAGCATCCTATTTCCCATACACATTCAAGTCAACTTTATTACAGAATACATATGCTAAAACTCATCCATTTTAACTCTACACTCGATGAATTTTGATGAATGTGTATGCTGTATGATATCGTTTGGCTCTATGTCCCCCCCCAAATCTAATCTCAAATTGTAATCCCCATGTGTCAAGGGAGGGCCCTGATGGGAGGTGATTGGCTCATGGGGGCGGTTTTCCCCATGCTGTTCTTATGATAGTGAGTTCTGATGGTTTAAAAGTGTTTGGTGGGCCAGGTGCGGTGGCTCACGCCTGTAATCCCAGCACTTTGGAAAGCTAAGGTATGCAGATCACTTGAGGTCAGGAGTTCGAGACCAGCCTGGCCAACATGGTAAAACCCCGTCTCTACTAAAAATACAAAAATTAGCCGGGCATGGTGGCTCACACCTGTAGTCCCAGATACTCCAGAGGCTGAGGTGGGAGAATCATTTGAACCCAGGAGGCGGAGCTTGTGGTGAGCCCAGATCGTGCCACTGCATTCCAGCCTGGGCAGCAGAGTGAGACTCTGTCTCAAAAAAATGAATAAACAAATAAAAAATAAAATATAAATAAATAAATGTTTGGTGGGCCGGGCGCGGTGGCTCACGTCTATAATCCCAGCACTTTGGGAGGCCAAGGCTGGCAAGATCACCTGAGGTCAGGGGTTTGAGACCAGCCTGGACAACATGGTAAAACCCCATCTCTATTAAAAATACAAAAATTATCCAGGTGTGGTGTCATGCGCCTGTAATCCCAGCTACTCAGGGGGCTGAGGCAGGAGAATCACTTGAACCCAGGAGGCGGAGGCTGCAGGGAGCCGAGATGGTGCTACTGCACTTCAGCCTGGGCAACAGAGTAAGACTCGGTCTCAAAAAAAAAAAAAAAAGGAAAAGTACCAATGCTGAAAGAAACATATTGTAATAATGTTCTTAGCTCTTCCTTCCAGCATTCTTTTTTTTTGTTAAATACTTCCATTGACTGAAATAAAACATCATGTAATATATCTTCAAGAAAGCACACTTAGATTTACCTATTGTGTATGTAGAAAACCCTCATAATACGAACTAACGCAGAAGAAAAGAAACATGTTGTGATAACGTTCTCAACTTTTTTTCTGTTTTTTTGGAGATGGAGTCTCACTCTGTCACACAGGCTGGAGTGCAATGGCGCAATCTCAGCTCACTACAACCTCCACCTCCTGGGTACAAGCAGTTCTCCTGTGTCAGCCTCTAGAGTAGCTGGGATTACAGGCATGCGCCACCACGCCTGGCTAATTTTTGTATTTTTAGTAGAGACGGGGTTTCTCCATGTTGGCCAGGCTGGTCTTGAACTCCTGACTTCAGGTGATCCACCTACCTTGGCCTCCCAAAGTGCTGGGATGACAGGCGTGAGCCACCCCGCCTGGCTTACGTTGTCAACTCTTGATTCCAATGTTCCTTCTTCGTTAAACTCTTCCATTCACTGAAAGAAAACAGCACATATTGCAATATTTAGACTTTTTTATACGTTTAATTTCTCTCATTCTGTGCACGGTTGCCTTTAAATCTCTGAACTTATTTGTAATAGCTGCTTAAATGTATTTATCTGCTAATTCCATCCTATCTTTATTTCTGAGTCTGTTTCTATTGGCTGATTTTTCTGCTGGAGAGAGCTACATTTTTTTCTACTTCCTTGCCCATCTGGTAAGTTTTCACTGGATGTCAGACATGGTGAATATGATGTTGGCGAGTGTCTGGATTTGGCTGTGTTGTTTTTTGTTTGGCTGCAGTTAAGTATTTACATGGCAGCTTGACCCATTTGAGACTTGTTTAAAATCAGTGCGAGGGCAGGTGGGGCAGGTCTAGAGAAGCCTTTTCACCAGGGCTGACTCAGCACCATGACTCCCAGACCCCACTGCGTGCCCTGGAGAGAGAGCTCCAAGGATGCTCTGCCGGCCGCCCTGACGAGCTCTGGGAATCACCGCACGTGGAGCTCCCTGCTGGCTGCTTCGTTCCCACGAGTTGCTCTTGGCCCAGCCCGTGTTGGCTTCTCCTGTGTATTTGCATGTGGCTGTCAGCTACAGCTTCTAAGGGATCCCTGCACAGATCCCAGGATCCCCTCCTCTCTGCCCCTCTGCCTCATGAAGCCCATTTCAGCCACTTCAGCTTCTCCAAACTCCAACCTTCATCTCCTCCTCACAGCAAGACCACCGTGCTCTGCGTGGTTCGCCATCCCTGCGGGGATCCAGAAGGGCCTGTGGAGAGAAGCCGGGCGGTGAGTGGGCCCATCTCGCGAGGACCTTCTCTGAGGGGCCTCAGCCCCGCACCACTCGTGTGTTCATCGTTCACTCTGTGAAAGCCGTGCCCCATTTTCTGCCCAGTGTCCCAGTTGTTTAAGGTGGGAAGATAGGCATGGTGACAGCTGCTGTGTCGTGTTAAAGATTTATTTTTGCAGTTACAGGGATTTAAAAATGTATCTGTGGGGCCGGGCACAGTGGCTTACGACTGTAATCCCAGCACTTTGGGAGGCCAAGGTGGGCAGATAACGAGGTCAGGAGATCGAGACCATCCTGGCTAACATGGCGAAACCCCGTCTCTACTAAAAATACAAAAAAATTACCTGGGCGTGGTGGTGGGTGCCTGTAGTCCCAGCTACTCGGGAGGCTGAGGCAGGAGAATGGCGTGAACCCAGGAGGCGGAGCTTGCAGTCAGCCGAGATTGCGCCACTGCACTCCAGCCTGGGCAACAGAGAGAGACTCTGTCTCAAAAAATAAAATAAAAAGGCCAGGCATGGTGGCTCACACCTGTAATCTCAGCACTTTGGGAGGCCAAGGTGGGTGGATCACGAGGTCAGGAGATCGAGACCATCCTGGCTAACACGGTGAAACCCCAGCTGTACTAAAAATACAAAAAATTAGCCGGGCGTGTTGGTGGGTGCCTGTAGTTCCAGCTACTCAGGAGGCTGAGGCAGGAGAATGGTGTGAACCCAGGAGGCAGAGCTTGCAGTGAGCCGAGATCGTGCCACTGCACTCCAGCCTGGGTGACAGAGCCAGATGCCGTCTCAAAAAAAAAAAAAAAAA
>NW_026659696.1:0-3408 GCF_009828535.3 Hylobates moloch | reverse complement strand
CATGTGTAGCTTCAAATGGCCACTGTCACAGTCAAGATACAGGGCACTGATTTTGAAAACAACCATTTGCAATAACGAGTATTTGTCACAAGGGAAATTGATTTAAAAGATTCTGGTGCTTGCCGGGCGCGGTGGCTCATGCCTGTAATCTCAGCACTTTGAGAAGGTGAGGTGGGTGGATCACCCGAGGTCAGGAGCTCAAGACCAGCCTGACCAATATGATGAAATCCCATCTCTACTAAAAATACAAAAATTAGCCAGGCGTGGTGGGGGGCACCTGTAGTTCCAGCTACTCGGGAGGCTGAGACAGGGGAATTGCTTGAACCCAGGAGGTGGAGGTTGCAGTGAGCCAAGATCGTGCCACTTCATTCCAGCCTGGACGACAGAGCAAGATTCTGTCTCAAAAAACAAAAGATTCTGGTGCAGTAATTCAATTATGCCCATGTCCCGCTGCTTCTGTGGCTCCTGACATAGCAGAGACTCTTGCACCCATTATACTGAGCAAACAGGCTCTGAGAGGTGATGCTGGGGGTCCAGGGCCACATCCCCTTTTGACTGGGGTGGGGGAAACGACAGACTCCACCTGCTCCCACTGTGCTGTCTTTCCTGGGATGTGTGGGGCAGGGAGGATGGCCCTCCAGTGGCGTGGGGAGACGCAGGCCATCTCCAGCCGTCCCGCCCACCAGTGTGCTGTGTCTCTCCCGCCTCTGGATTGTAGAGTGTCCCTCTGAACAACACACTCACACGGAGGCACGGGAAAGCGCAGCAGCGAGAAAGAATTGCAGAGGAAGAGGCAGGGGGTTCTGCGGGAGCTGTGCGGGGTGTCGCTCCTGTATCGCCCAGGTCTTCCCGGACACTGCTGTCAATGGCTATTTGGTTCTTTTCCGTCCCTTCCCCGGAGGCCTGGCCTGCAGCTCCCCGCATGGCCACTGGGTGGCGCCCTGTCCCCCAGGCGGGACGGCCGGCGCCGAGCCCGGGGATTCGTCCACGCCTCGCGCATTGGCGTTTACAGGAGATGCGCGACCATCATCCTTCCCTTCCGGTGACATCTTCCCAGGCCCTGCTTTCAACACATTCTATAATTTCTCTAATTAGAAAAAGATTAGCAATGGAAAATCCCCTTAGGAAGAGATTATTAATGAAGAAATTATGTTTGCTTTCCCATTCCAACAATTGCATGAATGTTCGTGTGCTTTGTGGCCTCACGGGGAGGGTGCTGTTGATCTTTGAGGCACTGGGCCGGGGGCGGAACCCAGGGTCCATTCCTGCTCCGTTTACCACCAGCTGGGTGGCGCCAGGCAAGTCCCTCTCCCAGCTGTGCCCCTGGAGTGCACAGGCCCGTGCTCTGGCTCTCTGTGGAGACTCCCGGAAGGCAGTCTGAGACTGGATGGAGGGTGCAGGCGCCCGGCTCATCCCCAGAACAATGGCAAGACCGAACCCAACCAGTGACATTGGTAAGGAGAGAGCTCCTGTTGCTTCCTTCGAAGGAAGAGCTTGCAATCAACGGCGGGGCTTGCTGCGCACGTGTGTGCAGAGAATGGCGGAGGCGGCAGAGGGCTGGATTCATTGAGCTCATGAGCCGTTGAAAGAAATTTAATTTTAAAAGACTGGTTCATTCCAGAACATTCGCTGAGGACCCCCTATGTGCTGGGCCAGGGGCTGGCGCTGGAGGCAGGATGACGAGACAGGCTTCTGCTCCCAAGGAGGTGTTTGTCACCTGTAGGGGACAGACAGAGGAATCTGGGGTGGCACCCCTGCTGGCAACCCCGAGGTGGGGGAAAGCACAGAGGGGCATGAGAGGCCCCGACCCATCCCAGCAGGCCAGGGAAGCATCCTGGATACGAGACCCAAATCTCAAAGGATGGCTGAGGGTAAAGAACCAAGTAGACAGAGAAGGAAGAAAGCATCGGCGAAGGCCGGACAAAGGCTTGCTGGGTGCAGGGAGCAAGTGCGTGCATTTGGGGTGGAGGGTGGGCCTGGCTGGAGAGATGGGGGCTGACCGCAGAATGCCCTGTGGACCCTCAGCTCATGGGCTCTGGCTCCGTCTTGAACAGCTGTGCAACCACAGATTTAATCCTTGAACACCTTGAGCCTCAGTTTCCTTATCTGTAAAATGGAGATGATAATCGCTCCCTATAGGGCTGGCACCTGGAGGGAATGTAAACTATGGAGTGCTGGGCATGGGGTCCGAGGAGGCCCCAGCAGGGAGGAGCCACCTCCTGCTCTCTCCCTGCCCCAAATAATTGTCTGATCTCACCTGAATGGGGAGCAAGATGGTACTATTCCTCTCACAGGCATGGCCCAGCCCACTTTCTCTCTGCCCGGCAGCTGTAGCTTGCTTTATGAATCAGACCTTCCATGGAGGTCATTCCCCTGACCCCTGTCCTGCCCACCTGTGATCTTCCTGAGTTACCAGCAAAGGCCTCATAGCCACACAGGACCCCGGGGCCCACAGTCTCTGTCCCTGTTTGGAACACTGGAGCACGCGTGCCTGACCCGTCCCTTTGCACTGTGGGTGCCAGTGCTCTCCTGCCCTGGGCCCACTGGCTGCACAGGTGGAGTCTGGGGGTACGATGGGTCACAGAACCAGAAGGCAGGACACCTGGGGACACCAGGCAAACAGGTTCCCTTCTTGAATTGGGCTGGGGTGCCCACATCTGCAAAATTAAGTGGTTGGAAGAGGCCAAGTCTGCAACCCTGTGTTCTAGGTGTCAGTGTTTGTGTTCATGGTCAGGTGACACAGACAGACAGACAGTCATTGAGAGAGAGAGAGGGAATGAGCCTAGATATCAATGTTCTCAGGCCTGATTGAAAAAAAAAAGTAGAAAGCAGGAAGACTTTGGGGTCAATACCCACTGTGAGGGGAGGGGCTGCTGGCCCCCGTGTCTGGGGCTCAACAGCTCCCAGTGTGCTTTCTGGTCTCACCTTCCACGCATTCAGTAAGCGCTGTTGCACCCCTGCTGGGCGCTGAGCACGTGCCAGGCACAAGGACACTCTCGAGAACAGGGCAGTGGGTTCTGCCTGTGTGGGGCTTGCTTCCTATCGCAGGACAAGTGATTGACGGAAACTGCAGCCACGGTAGATACGACAGGAAGGGAGGGGATGATGGCAAGAGCCCAGCAGAGGAGTCAGGAGCTTGTGGGCCAGGCTGCAGGGCTGAGGCAGGCAGGCAGGGTGCAAGTTGAGCAAGGACTTCTGGTCACCCAGGGAGCCACCTGGGGCCACGTGTTGCAGGCAGAAGCAGCAAAGGCCCTGGGGTAGGTGGTGCTGCGTGTTCTGGGACATGCCACGGCCGTGTGGCTGCAGGTCCTCTTGAGGGGGTTGAAGTTGGGTCGCAGGAAACTGGGGTTGGATCGTGCAGGGCTTTGGGCCAACATGTGACTTTTGGGTCTTTCTCCAAACTCAGGC
>NW_026659695.1:0-3409 GCF_009828535.3 Hylobates moloch | reverse complement strand
GCCCGTCCACCCATCATCTGGGAAGTGAGGAGTGCTTCTGCCTGGCCACCCCGTCTGGGAAGAAGTGAGGAGCGCCTCTGCCTGGCGGCCCATGATCTGGGAAGTGAGGAACGCCTCTGCCCAGCCACCCCGTCTGGGAAGAAGTGAGGAGCGCCTCTGCCCAGCCGCCCCATCTGGGAAGAAGTGAGGAGCGCCTCTGCCGGCCACCCGATCTGGGAAGTGAAGAGCGCCTCTGCCCGACCGCCTCGTCTGGGAAGAAGTGAGGTGTGCCTCTGCCCAGCCGCCCCGTCTGGGAAGAAGTGAGGAGCGCCTCTGCCCGGCTGCCCTGTCTGGGAAATGAGGAGCGACTCTGCCCAGTCGCCCAGTCTGGGAAGAATTGAAGAGCACTTCTGCCTGGCCGCCCAGTCTGTGAAGAAGTCAGGAGCGCCTCTTCCCAGCCGTCCCTTCTGGGAAGAATTCAAGAGCGCCTCTGCCCGGCCGCCCCGTCTGAGAAGTGAGGAGTGCCACTGCCCGACCGCCTCGTCTGGGAAGAAGTGAGGTGTGCCTCTGCCCAGCCCCCCCGTCTGGGAAGAAGTGAGGAGCGCCTCTGCCCGGCCGCCCTGTCTGCGAAGTGAGGAGTGCCTCTGCCCTACTGCCCCATCTGTGAAGAAGTGAGGAGCACCCTTGCCTGGCCGCCACATCTGGGAAGAAGTGAGGAGCGCCTCTGCCCGGCCGCCCTGTCTGGGAACTGAGGAGTGCCTCTGCCTGGCCGCCCCGTCTGGAAACAAGTGAGGAGCACCTCTGCCCAGCCGCCCCGTCTGGGAAGAAGTGAGGAGGAGCTCTGCCCGGCCGCCCTGTCTGGGAAGAAGTGAGGAGGGCCTCTGCCCGGACCCCCCGTCTGGGAAGTGAGGAGCGCCTCTGCCCAACAGTCCCGTCTGGGAAGAAGTGAGGAGCGTCTCTGCCCAGCCGCCCCGTGTCGGAAGAAGTGAGGATCGTCTCTGCCTGGCAGCCTAGTCTTGGAAGTGAGGATCACCTCTGCCCAGCCACCCCATCTGGGAAGAAGTGAGGAGCACCTCTGCCCAGCTGCCCCATCTGGGAAGAATTGAGGAGCGCCTCTGCCCAGCCGCTGCATCTGGGAAGTGAGGAGCACCTCTGCCCAGACGCCCCGTCTGGGAAGAAGTGAGGAGGGCCTCTGCCCGGCTGCCCATCTTCTGGGAAGTGAGGAGCACCTCTGCCCTGCCACCCATCGTCTGGGAAGTGAGGAGTGCCTCTGCCCGGCCGCCCCGTCTGGGAAGAAGTGAGGAGCCCCTCTGCCCCGCCGCCCCATCTGGGAAGAAGTGAGGAGCGCCTCTGCCTGGCCGCCCCCTCTGGGAATTGAGGAGCGCATCTGCACGGCCGCCCTGACTGGGAAGCGAGGAGTGCCTGTGCCTGGCAACCCATCCTCTGGGAAGTGAGGAGCGCCTCTGCCCGTCCACCCATCATCTGGGAAGTGAGGAGCGCCTCTGCCGCCCATCATCTGGGAAGCGAGGAGTGCCTCTGCCTGGCCAGTCATCATCTGGGAAGTGAGGAGTGCCTCTGCCCGGCCGCCCTGCCTGGGAAGAAGTGAGGATTGCCTCTGCCCGGCCGCCCCGTCTGGGAAGTGAGGAGGGCCTCTGCCCGGCCGCCTCATCTGGGAAGAAGTGAGGAGCGCCTCTGCTCGGCCGCCCCATCTGAGAAGTGAGAAGCGCCTCTGCCCGACCGCAAAGTCTGGGAAGTGAGGATCGACTCTGCCTGGCCGCCCATTGACTGGGAAGTGAGGAACGCCACTGCCCGGCCGCCCATCACCTGGGAAGTGAGGAGCGCCTCTACCCGACCACCCATTGTCTGGGAAGTGAGGAGCGCCGCTGCCTAGCCGCACCGTCTGGGAAGTGAGGAGCACCTGTGCCGAGCTGCCCCATCTGGGAGGAAGTGAGGAGCCCCTCTGCCTGGCCGCCCGTCTGGGAAGAAGTGAGGAGCGCCACTGCCCGGCCGCCCCTTCTGGGAAATGAAGAGTGCCTCTGCCCGGCCGCCCTGTCTGGGAAGAAGTGAGGATTGCCTCTGCCCAGCCGCCCCGTCTGGGAAGTGAGGAGGGCCTCTGCCCGGCCGCCTCGTCTGGGAAGAAGTGAGGAGCGCCTCTGCCCGGCCGCCCCGTCTGAGAAGTGAGAAGCGCCTCTGCCCGACCGCAACGTCTGGGAAGTGAGGATCGACTCTGCCCGGCCGCCCCATCCGGGAAGAAGTGAGGAGTGCCTCTGCCCAGCCGCCCTGTCTGGGAAGAAGTGAGGAGCGCCTCTGCCGGGCCGCCCCGTCTGGGTAGTGAGGAGCGCCTCTGCCCAGCTGCACTGTCTGGGAAGTGAGGAGCGCCTCTGCCCAGCCACCCATCGTCTAGGAAGTGAGGAGGGCCTCTGCCCGGCCACCCCGTCTGGGAAGAAGTGAGGAGCTCCTCTGCCTGTCCGCCCAGTCTGGGAAGTGAGGACCACCTCTGTCCGGCCGCCCCATCTGGGAAGAAGTGAGGAGCGCCTCTGCCCGGCCGTCCCATCTGGGAAGAAGTGAGGAGGAGCTCTGCCCGGCCGCCCCGTCTGGGAAGAAGTGAGGAGGGCCTCTGCCCGGACCCCCCGTCTGGGAAGTGAGGAGCGCCTCTGCCCGACAGTCCCGTCTGGGAAGAAGTGAGGAGCGTCTCTGCCCAGCCGCCCCGTGTCGGAAGAAGTGAGGAGCGTCTCTGCCTGGCAGCCTAGTCTCGGAAGTGAGGATCACCTCTGCCCGGCCACCCCGTCTGGGAAGAAGTGGGGAGCACCTCTGCCCAGCTGCCCCATCTGGGAAGAAGTGAGGAGCGCCTCTGCCCAGCCGCTGCATCTGGGAAGTGAGGAGCACCTCTGCCCAGACGCCCCGTCTGGGAAGAAGTGAGGAGGGCCTCTGCCCGGCTGCCCCATCAGGGAAGAAGTGAGGAGCGCCTCTGCCCGGCCGCCCCATCAGGGAAGTGAGGAGCACCTCTGCCCTGCCACCCATCGTCTGGGAAGTGAGGAGTGCCTCTGCCCGGCCGCCCCGTCTGGGAAGAACTGAGGAACGCCTCTGCCTGGCCGCCCCGTCTGGGAAGAAGTGAGGAGCGCCTCTGCCCGGCCGCCCCGTCTGGGAAGAAGTGAGGAGCGCCTCTGCCCAACAGCCCCGTCTGGGAAGAAGTGAGGAGCACCTCTGCCCAGCGGCCCGGTCTGGGAAGAAATGACGAGTGCCTCTGCCCAGCTGCCCCATCAGGGAAGAAGTGAGGAGCGCCTCTGCCCGGCCGCCCCGTCTGGGAAGTGAGGAGCGCCTCTGCTCAGCCACCCATCGTCTGGGAAGGGAGGAGCACCTCTGCCCGGCCACCCATCATCTGGGAAGTGAGGAACGCCTCTGCCCGGATGCCCCGTGTGGGAAGAAGTGA
>NW_026659694.1:0-3409 GCF_009828535.3 Hylobates moloch | reverse complement strand
CTGGCCAGGTGCCTAGGGCAGCATAGGGGGCACCACAGCGTGAGAGGAAGCCTGACCCAGGGATGGACACCTGCATCCTCAAGGGCCCCAAGTCCAAAGAGCCACCCACTCCTCCTACCTTGCACATACCTGTTGTGTCCAACTGTCCCAGACGCCCCAAGATCCTCCAAGTTCACCGCCAGGGAGTGGTGAGGCCGCAGCACCATAGCCTCTGGGGGCCAGCTCTGCCCTCCGGACAGGTGGGCGCCATGATGTCATCTCCCAGATGAGCAAGCGGAAACTCAGAGAGGCTGCTGACTCACCCAGGCACACACAGCAGGCAGGGAGCAGGGGGCACCAGGGCCGGGCCTGTTTGTGCCCTTTTCTCTGCAGCATCCGGACTCAAATTCAGGGTCTACTCAGCAAAGTCCACAGGTACTGACTGTGTTCCAGAAGTTCCAGGCTGGTAAAACAGTTAGCACCATATCAGCCAGGTGGCCCGTCCTTGGAGAGGCCCCGTGATTGCTGTCCTCTGTGCTTGCACACATCATAACGGGGAGAGGACACACGAGCCCCTGCTCACCTCCTGCTGCCCCCAGGAGCCGTCCTCGGGGAGGCGGGAGCTCATCAGAGGCTGTGCAGGCCCCGTAGGGAGGGCCGAGTCTGCACCTCTGCCCGGCTGCTCATACACTCCTGTATGTCATGCAAACCCCAATGCTCAGGGGCCCCCAAAGCTGCTCTCCCTTCCACTCCCACCCTGGACTAGGGAGAGGGTGGCAGCAGTCAGCACCTGGGACAGGCTCGACCACTAACTGCCACTTCTTTGCGATGGGCTCTTTGCGTCCTCCAGCCTCAGTTTCCCCTATCTAGCAAATGAGATTAAGGAGCCCATGAGATCACAGGTGAAGCTTGCTTTGAAAACTCCCAGAGTATTTAAACGTCCCACATGCCACATCTCGGCCACAGGTCTGGTCCTCTCTCGGAGGTCTCCTCTCTCGAGAGCCCATCTGGGGCAGGCGTGGGCCCACACGTGGCAGGGGTGCGGCCTTGCTTTCCAGGTGCATGGTTGTCGGGATGGACGGGTGTCCACACACCCAGGCCATCAGCGCTGAGCTCGAGTGCCAATGGCAACCACCCCTGGAATCTGTCGGAGGCTTCTCATGCCTCCCCCTGCGTGGTCCTGGTTACTCGGTTTCATGTTTATATCAGGCAAAAGTCCAGGGGGTAACTCGTGTGGGCTGGCCCTCCTGACCATCCACTGGGACCCAGGAAACCTCGCCCCCCGAGGTTGACCAGTAGCAGGCCTGGAGCTCTGGGCAGCGTGGGGACTTGGCCAGGGCATGAGACCTGGCTTAGTGGCTGTGGCTGTGGGTAAGTCAAGTCAGCAGCCTGCTGGGCCAGTTTCCTCCTGGAAAGCAGGGGCTAGGACCACCCAGAGCCTTCCAGCTCTGCTGGGCTCACAGACACAGGGGACCTTCCCAGCCCCTGCTCCCTGCAGAGCACCCCATCAGGCAACTCCTTCCAGGAGGGTTGGACATGGCCCTCCTTTTCAGCTGTCTGATGGCTTTGAGGGCTATGAAGAGCGGGAAGAGGCGCTGCCAGGGCCAGGCCAGGGGAGTGACGGGTATCAGGAGGCCAAGCCTGGAGCAGAGCCGCCCCCAGGAGGGTGTTGATACCGGGATTCTCACCTCCCGCCATTGACACCTGGGGCAGGATGATTCGTGTGCACCGGGGAGGCGTGGCAGCAGCCCCTGCCCCTCAGCTAGACGCCAGAGGTAGCTCCCAGTTGTAACAGTCCAAAGTGACTCCTGACGCTGCCACTGGGTTAGTAAAGCAGGTGGGTGTGGAGCATGGGGACAAGGCGAGGGGTGGACGGTGGCTCTGGGGCAGGGGATGTGTGCCACGGGCCTTGGCCGTGTTGCTAGTTCTCCCTGTGAAAGTCCTTCACACAGTGACTGGCCCAGGCTGGGTACAGGGTCAGCCCGTGTTGTCACCATGCTTGTGAGCCCGGGCTCTGAGCGAGGGCTTCTGTCATTTCTCACACCCAGGCGGCATTCAGGTGCCTCAGGGCTGGGGAAAGAACTTGTGTGCATGCACACAAATGCACTCTCACACACAGATACGCACTCACACACACACATGCACGCACACACACATAGACATGCACTGACACACAAATGCACTCACAGACATGCACTCACCCAGACATGCACTCACACACGCACTCACACACACACGCACTCACACACCCAAACATGCACACGTGCACTCACACACAGACATGCACACACACAGACATGAACTCACATACACGCACTCACACAGACATGCACTCACGCACTGACACAGACACGCACTCACACACAGACATGCATTCACACACATACAGTCACACACACACCCTCACACACAGACATGCACTCACACACAAATGCACTCACAGACATGCAGTCACACAGACATGCACTCACACACACACACACACCCAGACATGCACACGTGCGCTAACACGCAGACATGCACTCAGACATGAACTCACATACACGCACTCACACCGACACGCACTCACACACACAGACATGCATTCACACACATGCAGTCACACACACACCCTCACACACAGACATGCACTCACACATGCACTCACACAGACACACCCTCACACACAGACATGCACACACACGCACTCACACACAGACATGCACTCACACAGATACACACACACACAGACATGCACTCACACACATGCACTCACATGCAGACATGTACTCACGCACACACAGACATGCACACACGCACATACACAGACATGCACTCACAGACATGCACACACACACGCACTCACACACAGACATGCACTCACACACATGCACTCACATGCAGACATGTACTCACGCACACACAGACATGCACACACACAGACATGCGCTCACAGACATACACACACACGCACTCACACACAGACATGCACTCACACACATGCGCTCACATGCAGACATGTACTCACGCACACACAGACATGCACACACGCACTCACACACGCACTCACACACACACAGACACGCACTTACACACCCACTCACACACATGCACTCACACACACACAGACATGCACACGCACTCACACACGCACTCACACATGCACTCACACACGCATTCACACACAGACATGCACTCACACAGACATGCACACACACGCACTCACATGCACTCATGCACTCACACAGACATGCACTCACACATGCACACACATGCACTCAGAGACATGCACTCAACACATGAACTTACACAGACATGCAGTCACACACGCACTCACACACAGACATGCACTCACACACGCACTCACACTCACACACACACAGACATGCACTCACACACACGCACACACAGGCACTCACACAGAGACATGCACTCACACACACGCACTCAC
>NW_026659693.1:0-3409 GCF_009828535.3 Hylobates moloch | reverse complement strand
GAGAGGATGTGGAGAAATAGGAACACTTTTACACTGTTGGTGGGACTGTAAACTAGTTCAACCATTGTGGAAGTCAGTGTGGCGATTCCTCAGGGATCTAGAACTAGAAATACCATTTGACCCAGCCATCCCATTACTGGGTATATACCCAAAGGAGTATAAATCATGCTGCTATAAAGACACATGCACACGTATGTTTATTGCGGCACTATTCACAATAGCAAAGACTTGGAACCAACCCAAATGTCCAACAACAATAGACTGGATTAAGAAAATGTGGCACATATACACCATGGAATACTATGCAGCCATAAAAAATGATGAGTTCATGTCCTTTGTAGGGACATGGATGAAACTGGAAATCATCATTCTCAGTAAACTATCGCAAGGACAAAAAACCAAACACTGCATGTTCTCACTCATACGTGGGAATTGAACAATGAGAACACATGGACACAGAAAGGGGAACATCACACTCCGGGGACTGTTGTGGGGTGGGGGGAGGGGGGAGGGACAGCATTAGGAGATATACCTAATGCTAAATGACGAGTTAATGGGTGCAGCGCACCAACATGGCACATGGATACATATGTAACAAACCTGCACATTGCGCACATGTACCCTAAAACTTAAAAGTATAATAATAATAAAATAAAATTAAAAAGAAAGAAATTTATTTCCATATAACAGCAGCATTTATCTTTGTCAATAAATTTTATACTTTCATATGTTTTGATGTTAGTAATTAGTGTTCTTTTTTTTCACTTGGAAAACTTTTTAAAGTATTTCTTATTAAGCAGAACTAGTGATGATGAACTGCCTCAACATTTGCTCACCTGGGATAGAATTTTTTCTCCTTCATTTCTGAAGGCCAGCTTTGTTGGGTATAGTGCTGTTGTCTGAAAGTTTTCTTTTCTCTTTCAGCACTTAAATGTATTATCCTATTCTCTCCTGGACTACAAGGTGTCTGCTGATACTCTAATGGGGATTCATTTACATATGACTTAACATTTTTCTCTTGCTGCTTTTAAAAATTCTCTCTTCATCTTTGACTTCTGCTAGTTTAGAATGCTGGAAACGCATTTTAGACAGAATGGACCTAACAGATATATACAGAATTGTCCATGTAACAGCAGCAGAATGCACATTCTTTTTTAATGTTCATGGAATATTCTCCAAAACAGGTTATCTGGTAGGCCATAAAACATGTCTTAGCCAAGTTAAGATAATCAAAGTATCACGTACTATTTCTAACCACAATGGCATGAAACTAAAAATTAATAATAGAAGATATTTTTAAATATGTGGAAATGAAACAAAATGCACCTGAACAATGAAAGAAGAAATCAAAAGAGATATTTAAAAATATTTTGAGTCACATAACAAAGGAAACACAACATACCAAGACCAACGGGATGCAGTAAAAGCAGTTTTAAGAAGGAAATGTATACCAATAAATGCCTACATTAAAAATAAAAGATTCCAAATACATAGGCTGAAATTATGCCAGAAGAAACTAGAAAATGGACAAAACTAAACACACAGCAGAAGTAAGAAAAGAATAAATAACAGGACAGAAATAATAAAATAGAGAATAGAAAAATCACAGGAAAAAAGTCAATAAAACTAAGAGTTTTTTTTAAATCAAGAAACATTTAGCTACAATAAGAAAAAAGAGAAAAGACTCAAATATATAAAATCAGATATGAAAGTGTAATCATTACAGCAGGTGCCTCAGGAAAAAAATAATTATAAAAGATGATTATGAACAGTTATATGCCAACAATTTTGGAACCTAGAGAACACTGATAAATTCCTAGAAGAATACAACATACCAAGGTTGAATAAGAAGGCAAAGGAAAGACTTAACATACAAATAAAAAACAAAAAGTTTGAAGTAGTGATTAAAATCTCTCAAGAAAATAAGCTAAGGACCAGATGGCTTTGTTGTGCCTTTTCTGCTCCCATAGTGCAGTTAGCGGGAACAAATGGCGTCCAGGGGCTTCACTTCTTCACTCCTGTTGCTCAGCAGGAGAGAGTGGTGCCCAGTGGCTCTCTCCTGTTTTTCAATGTGTGGGAAACAGTGTTACAACTTTTTTACTCCCCCTGCCCACAGCTAGGGGAGCACGGGGGTTACAGGGGGCGTTACAGCTCTTTTTGCTCCCACAGTTCAGCAAGTTCCAGGTTCTTGTCCTGTGACCGAAAGGAATAAGGTATGCCAACACCAGAGAGTGAATAAGGCAGACTATAATTTTACTGTGTGAAAGAAAAGCTCTTCGCAGCAAGAGGGGGCCCAAAAGTGGGTAGACATCTGTGAGGCTGAATGTGAGTTTTTTATGGGCTTGGGATGAGGAAGTGTGGGCTGTAGGTAGTCTTGGAAAAAGCAACATTCGATTGATTAAAAAGCATTATTCAGAAAAAAAAAATAGGGAAAGAGTAGGCAAACAGTTATGGAAGTTCTCACTCCTGTCCATGGACTCCATTCAGAGCTAGTAATTTGGTTTTCAGGCTTCATACTGTCCTTGGCTTGAAGGTCAAGTTTAACCAGGGATCTATCTCTGTCTGCCTGGGAATTTGTCTGTCTCCTGTCACAATCAACTTCACACTGAATTCTGCAAAATTTTCAAATAAGAATACCAATATTTTCTTACATTCTTCCAAAAAATAGACCTGGAAAGAATACTTCCTAACACATTGTACATGGCCAGCATCACCTGGATACATGAGGTACATAAAAACAACACAAGAAAAAATATATAAGCCAATATTTCTGAGGCACAATGAAGCAAAAATCTTTAATAAAATATTAGCAAACTTTATCCAACAACACATTGAAACTAGTATACAACATGATCAAATGAAATTTATCCCTCACAATGCAAGGCTGGTTTAACATATGTAAATCAATCAATGTGATGTATTACATTAACAGACTGAAAAAAAAAAGATCTTACCTATTTATGCAGAAAGAGCATTTGAGAAATTTCAACATCTGTTCTTGATAGAATAACTTAACAATTTAAGCATAAAATGAAAGTATTCTCAGTGTAATAAAGTCATTCATGAAAAAGAGCTAACATCATAATCAATGAGGGAAAACTGCTTTCCCTCTAAGATCTGGTACAAGGCAAAGATGCTCACTCTTACCACTTCTATTCAACATAGTACTGGAAGAACTACCACGAGCAAGTAGACAAGAAAAAGAAACAAAAAATATCCTTATTGGAAAGGAAGATGTAAAATTAGTTCTATTTGAGGATGACATAAAACCTGTATGTAGAAAACTCCAAAGATTTCGCCAAAAAACCTGTTAGATACAAGTGAATTTAGTAAATTTGCAGAATTCAAAACCAACAAACAAAAATTAGTAGAATTTCTATACACAAATAATGATCTGACCAAAAAAAAA
>NW_026659692.1:0-3409 GCF_009828535.3 Hylobates moloch | reverse complement strand
GTGCATGCCTGTAGTCCCAGCTACTTGGGAGACTGAGGCAGGAGAATCGCTTGAACCCGGGAGGCAGGGTTGCAGTGAACCAAGATGGCGCCACTGACTCCAGCCTGGGCAACAGAGCAAGACTCCATCTCACCAAAAAAAAAAAAAAAATTAATTTTAATAAAGTCCAATTTATCTATTTGTTCTTTTGCACTTTTGGAGTCATATTTAAGAAATCTGCCAAATCCAAGTTCATGAATATTTAAACCTACATTTTCTTCTAAGTGTTTTATAGTTTCAGTTCTTATATTTAGGTCTTTGATCCATTAAAATGATAATTCTTGAAAGCTCAGAATTTCAGTTATAAGACCTACAGGCTTAAGAGAAAAGAGAGCTTTGTTTTGTTTTTTTTTTTGAGATGGAGTCTTACACTGTCACCCAGGCTGGAGTGCAATGGCACAATCTCAGCTCACTGCAACCTCTGCCTCCTGGGTTCAAGTGATTCTCCTGCCTCAGCCTCCCGAATAGCTGGTGTTATAGACACCCGCCACCACTTCCGGCTATTTTTTGTATTTTGAGTAGAGACAGGGTTTCCCTGTTGGCCAGGCTGGTCTCAAACTCTTGACCTTGTGATCCGCCCGCCTCAGCCAACCAAAGTGCTGGGATTACAGGCATGAGCCATTGTACCTGGCCAAAGAGAACTTTTTATTTATTTATTTAGAGAGACAGGGTCTCTCTCGTTGCCCAGGCTGGAGTGCAGTGGTAGAATCATAGCTCACTGCAGCCTCAACCTCCTGGGCTCATGCGATCCTCCCACCTCAGCCTCCTGAGTAGCTGGGACTACAGGTGTATACCAACATGCTCAGCTAACTTTTGTATTTTTTGTAGAGACAGGGTCTCACCATGTTGCCTAGGCTGGTCTCAAACTTCTGGGCTCAAGTGATCTTAACTGTGTCAGCCTCCCAAAGTGCTGGGATTACAGGGATCAGCCTCTGCACCCAGCCAAGATTTAATATTGATATAGAATCTATGAAATTACTTATTCCTTTGTAAAATGTAGTAACATACATTTTGAACTCAAATGTGTGCGTGTTTATATATGTGTATATAAAATTAATCCTCAGAACCATACCACTGCACCTGGCCAAGACAGCTTTTTAAATTCTAAAACTGTGATTTTAACTATCACCAACCAAATCAAGAAAACTTTCATGGCAGAGTTTGTCATGTAAACTCCAGCACAGAGGAAAGGCAGGTGATGACATAAGTACAGTTCTCTCACACTGATCAAGATGACATAAAAACTTGGGGGAAGAGTTCAAAGAAAAATTAAGAGTTAAAAGAAAAGAGTGGATGTAAATTTAGAATTTTTACCTCCTGTCCTATCTGGAGCTACATCTTATTTGAGGGGACAGGTGAGGTGGCTCACACCTGTAATCCCAGCACTTTGGGAGGCCGGGGAGGGTGGATCACCTGAGGCCAGGAGTTCGAGACCAGCCTGGCCAACACGGCGAAACACTGTCTCTACCAAAAATACAAAAAATTAGCCCGGTGTGGTAGAAGTGCCTATAATCCCAGCTCTCGGGAGGCTGAGGCAGGAGAATCACTTGAATCTAGAAGGCAGAGGCTGCAGTGAGCTGAGATCGAGCCATTGCACTCCAGCCTGAGCAACAAGAATGAAACTCTGTCTCAAAAAAATAAAAAAACCGTATTTGCGGAAGGGTAAGAAAAATCTCCAGTGTTTGTGGGGAAGGACCCAGAATGGGAAATAAATGTGTTTCCTTTTCCCAAGTTATGGTCCAGGGACTGTAGCCATTTAGCAAAACTTTGCACCTAATACAGTATCATGCCTTGCTAAAGGCATAATAGCCAATGACATGCCCAAACCATATTCCTGAAAAGCTGCTTTATTAGGGTCCCAAGCATATCAGCACTCACCATTGGGCCAGTATACCCAAAAGAGCCTGGGATTAAGGAGGACCCAGCATGCACAGATGTGTTGCCCAGGGGCTACAGTAGTAGCAGGGACATCATCCTCAGAAGTGGCAGAGGCAGACAATCCCATTCAAGACCAAGACAGTCATTTGCAATGGCTCAGAAGGACAGAGGACAGCACAAAGATAAGATGACTCTCCCTTAATGCCAGGAAAAATTATAAGATTTCTCTACCAATACCATCTACCATAGGGAAATAAAAGGGAAGGGGTGGGCTCTATGAGGAAACTGAATATTTATCCAAAGGACCAAGTATTTATCAAGGGTTTAGATTAACATGTAATTAATTTAGTTAAACCAGAAGCTACTGACTTTTTATCCTAAAGCAGCAAGACTGTTTAGCAGGGTTGTTCTCTATTACCTAGTAGAAACAGAGCTGAGGAAATTTTAGTTATTTAGAAATGAAGTTGGCCAAGCACAATGGCTCACACCTGTAATCCCAGTACTTTAAAAGGCTGGGGTGGGAGGGTCACTTGAGCCCAGGAGTTGGAGACCAGCCTGGGCAACATAGCAAGACCTCATCTCTAGGCCAGGCACAGTGGCTCAAGACTGTAATCCCAGCACTTTGGGAGGCCAAGGCGGGTGGATCACCTGAGGTCCGGAGTTCCAGACCAGCCTGACCAACATGGAGAAACCTCGTCTCTACTAAAAACACAAAATTGGTCTGGCGTGGTGACGCATGCCTGTAATCCCAGCTACTCGGGAGGCTGAGGCAGGAGAATCACTTGAACCTGGGAGGCGAAGGTTGCAGTGAGCCAAGATCACGCCATTGCACTCCTGGATAACAAGAGCGAAACTCCGTCTCAAAAAAGCAAAAAACAAAAATTAGCCAGGTGCGATGACATGTACCTGCAATTCCAGCTACTTGGGAGGTTGAGGCACGAGAACTGCTTGAAACCAGGAGGCAGAGTTTACAGTGAGCCGAGATTGCGCCACTGCACTCCAGCCTGATGACAGAGTGAGACTGCTCAAAAAAAAAAAAAAGTCATCTCTAAAAAAAAAAACAAACGAAAGAAAATTACATCTTTGTATATTTAAGTATGTAGTCTACAAAATTTATGCCTACTATACTTCCATTTGGGTTTTCCACTGCACAAAAGGTAAAATGTAAAGCACTTGCCTATATGATCCACCTGTCCAAAATCACAACATTCTCCACTAGGACAACCACAGTCACACTGGATTTCTGTCCATTCCTAAAACATATCAAGGTCTTTTCTGTATCACAGTTTTTTCCACACGCCATTTCCTTCACTTAGGATGCCTTTCCCATAGCTCTTTAATAGGTTGCTGCAACTCAGCCTTTAATTTCAGTTTAAATGTTTCTTCTTTTCAAGGCCTTCTCTGAACACCCTATATAAAGTAGGTATTCCCCGTTATCCCATAGCACAGCACCATATTATTTTTTTTCTTTTTTCTTTTCTTTTTTTTTTTT
>NW_026659691.1:0-3410 GCF_009828535.3 Hylobates moloch | reverse complement strand
AACATTCATAATTCTCTTACTTTACATTATTCATTAGTTCTTTGTTACCTACATCTGAGGTTCTCAGATTTGAGCTCATGTAATGAGTATCATTCTTTGATAAAAGTTCTAACATATCAAGCTAAAGGAAAAATAATTGTTGAGATTTATTCCATAGAAATAAATTTACTCACTTAAAAGCCTTTTTTTCTGGATTTATGTCCTTCCTACTTTGTGATTTTTTAACAAAATCATTTTCTGTATGTAATAGTAATATTTGAAAATATAAGTTTGAAAACAAAAAAAATTTGGCAATATAAAGCTTATCTTTAAAAATAAAATGTTGCCCCCCCCATAATTGTGGGTTTCTTTCCTTCAATACTGTATTTCATTTTATTTTCTTAAGAGATGGAGTCTTGCTCTTTCACCAGGCTGGAGTGCAGTGGCTTGATCATACCTCACTAAAGCCCCAAACTCCTGGGCTGAAGCAATCCTCCTTTCTCAGTTTCCTAGGTACCTGGGATTACAGTGAATAATACTGTATTTTCTATCCACCTTTGCTTGCTGATGTGAAATCTACAGACAGAAAGGGCTGACTATATGTATTTTTTAAAAAATTGTGGCCCGGGCGTGGTGGCTCACTCCTGTAATCCCAGCGTTTTGGGAGGCCGAGGCAGGCGGATCACCTGAGGTCGAGAGTTTGAGACCAGCCTGACCAAAATGCAGAAACCCCATCTCTACTAAAAATACAAAAAACTACCCGGGCGTGGTGGCACATGCCTGTAATCTCAGCTACTCCGGAGGCTGAGGCAGGAGAATCACTTGAACCCCAGAGGCAGAGGTTGTGGTGAGCCGAGATTGCGCCATTGCAGTCTAGCCTGGGCAACAAGAGTGAAACTCCATCTCAAAAAACAAACAAACAAACAAACAAAAATTGTTCTTAATAGACCTGTGCAATTCAAATCAGTGTTCTTCAAGCATGAAAGGCATATTTTAAATTTCTATAATATGCAAATTAAAAACAGTAACATACATAGCTACCGTATTTTTAAATCTTATAAAATGCTATTCTGCTGAGGGTTATGAAAACACAGAAACAGCTGCATGTGCCAATGGGAAAAATGGTAGTGATTTGTATTTACATTGGAATAATAATTAACTGATAAACCCAGATATACAAATATAGGCCAGAATTTCTTCACCTTAGATATCCTAGTAATGTACTCACAGAAGTAATATCAACATTAAAATAAGATAATCTACTAATGTTTAGTAAGATGCCTGTCAAATTATAAATATTTGCCAAGTGATAACTAACAATATTCTCATTTTTAAAGCTAAACCTATTAGGAAAACAAAACATGGTGTTTATTTCAGTCTTTCTACAATATCTGGATGCCTGCTATGAATCAAACACTCCCTGCTTTCATAGAACTTACATTCCAAAAGGCGTGATGGGGTTGCTATTGCAATATGAATGATTCAGTCTAATTGAAATTGTATCAACAAGCTCGGAGTAGCTAAACAATGAGTCACTGAATTCAATATACCATTCTGTCACAATGTAATTAACTAATGAGAAACCGTCATTACATTAAGAAAGCATTAATTATTATATTCATTCATTTATCTCTTACTTTTTATAATGTAAGTTGGCATTTAGAACTGGCTGATCACCTCCTATGAGCCAATTACTGTTTTGAATGTTTATACAATACATGATTTTTAATCTTCAGAGCAATTCTGCAAGTTGGGCAGGCTAGTAGCCCCATTTCATAGATGAGATAATAAAGGATCAGGAGTTAAATAATTTACCTAAACTCACACTAGATAGTTTTAGAATGAAATGGAAGGTCTATATTGTTCTTTCAACTGCACCCTGTTGACAAAGGAAAACTAGGAATAACTACAACCCCCATAATTTGGATATCAGCTCTATTCAACATTTATGAATTTAGCATCATGAACTCAGATTTTGAAATAGTATATAGTAAATGAAACACAGACTATCTGTTAGCATCTCTCATAAACAGATGAGACAATCAAATAAAACATAATTTCAATAAAATGCTATGGGTTTCTGAATCAAATTCACAATCCATTGCTACAAATACAAAAATTGATGTGGCTACACACATGGAAATGCACAAAGACACACACACACACACACACACTTCTCTTTCTCTGTATCCTGTGTTAACACCCTGTATCCTTTGATACAGGGGAAAGAAGTCCTACAAGAAAAGAAGGATGAAGACGTGTCTCTTCCTTAGATTTCAAAGTTTTTGTTGAGAAATTCAACATTCAACTTCATTTACTTAGTGAGAAATTACTATTATTACATGCAATGCACTGCTCAGATGTTTCAGGAATTGTAAACATCTTATAGAGACACAGACTGGATCTTTACTATCATTTGGAGAAAATGAAACAAATATAGAAATACTCAAGGAAGAAAAAGCTGTGTGTCCTTAACAAACCATAATTCAAATGATGAGGCATTTTTTCAGGGAGAGAAAACATCATTTTTCTTTTAAAGATAGAAAATCAGCTTCATGGGATCTGCTTACATTTTCATTTTCATTGTTGATCTTTTACCAACATAAAAAAAATTGGAAAGAATTGTGAACAATAAGGAAATAATTCTCCCAATATTCCTCTGAAGATAATGCAATGCTCATACTAACTGATTAACTCCCTTTAAGTTTTTCGTATATTTGTTGAATAAAATTAATCAAATTACGTATACAACTTCACATTCTTTCTGCTTACTTCATATTTTGTTGTAAATGTCTTCCTATATTGTATCTCTAATAATCTTTTTTTTTTTTTTTTGAGACGGAATCTTGCTCTGGCGTCCAGGCTGGCCACCTCCTGGGCTCAAGCTGTTCTCCTGCCTCAGTCTCCTGAGTAGCTGGGATTACAGGTGCCTGCCACAACGCCTGGCTAGTCTTTTGTTTGTTTGTTTGTTGGTCTGGTTTATTTATTTATTTTTTTTTTAGTAGAGATGGGATTTCACCATGTTAGCCAGACTGGTTTCAAACTCCTGACCTCAAGAGTTTTGTCTCACCCACCCACATTGCTGGAATTACAGGTATGAGTCACCACACATGACTCTAATCATTGATTCTAATGATTATAAAATGTTCTCATTGGGGAATATCGACTTCTTTAGTAATTTCTCTTGTCTTAGGCAAGAGGTTATTTTGAAATACTTGCGATTATCATTTTAGAAGTCAAGTCTTTTTCAAAGCAGTCTTTCTTTTCCAAATTTGAGACTTTTTCTTAAGAAATAATTCAAGAAATGAAAATACTGTGACAAAATATAGAACTTTGTGACAGTTCTTGGACACTTTAGAAATATATAGCTATTACTTTCGAAAGTATTAATATAATGCACGATATTATCAGAAATCCATGGAGAGCATATG
>NW_026659690.1:0-3410 GCF_009828535.3 Hylobates moloch | reverse complement strand
ACACACCCCCACTGCAGGCCATACACACTGGCTCACACACGCACGTGCTGCCATGTGTGGTGGGCCCAGCAGGAGAGTAGCGGGAAGCCACCGGGCCCATGGGCTGGCAGAGGGTCTGGGCACGCAGGACCCACCTTGTCCACCCTCTGTGAGGCTCTGAGCAGCAACCCCCTTCCCCTGGGAAGCCCCCCTGCCCTGCACAACCCCGGCTCCTGCCTTCTGAGCAGGGCCGCTTTTGGGCACATGGTCTGTGCCCCTGCCCCATTGGGAAGGCTCCTGTGGCCCACCTGGTGTGCATAAGACACAGGAGTGGTGGCTAACACTCGGCTCTGGGTCGAGTTCCAGCTCTGCCTCCAGCTCTGGCAAGTCCCTCCTGGGAGATGCTGAAGGGACCCAGCTGAGAGCCAGCCTGCGCTGGGGCCTGGCCTTCTGGTGCCTCTGGCCCTCCCTGCGGCCTGAGCAGGCGGAGCCGTCTTCCCTGCTTTACCCAGTAGGAGGCTGGGCCCTCAGGGGCCTCGGGGCATGCTCAGAGGAGGCCTGGCTCCTGGGCTGGGCACACACCACACCCGTGCCCTGCACTTCCTGGCTGCCCTAGGAGCCTCTCTCAGAATCTGAGGCACAGCAGGCAGCTGGTAGCCTGGGTCCAAGCCCCAGCTCTGCTGTCTGCCAGCCGGGTGGCCGGGACACCCCGCGAGCCTCAGTTTCCCCATCTGCCGCAGTAACCCAGTGAATGTGCTGGGGCCGTGGGCAGCTGCTCTCTCCAGACACGCTCAGCCAGAGCATCCCTGACTCAGCCCTTGCAGACCTTCAAAATGGGAATCCTTCTAATGAAAAGAAAACAGATGCGGTGGAGACCGGCCGGCCGCGGGAACCCCAGCCAGCGGCTGGCGCATGAATGGGCCCGTTCATGGGCGGCTGCAGAGCGAGGGCCCCGGAGGAGGCACCCGGGCTGGGCCCAAGGAATGGCAGTGCCTGGGGCAGGCTTGGGGCAGGCGAGGAGAGGGACAGCGGCCTTCAGTGCCTGCTGCAGCTTCCCTCCCCCTCTTACCACGGACGCCCCCTCACGCCGGGCCCGGCTGTGTGAAGGAGTCAGACGTCCGCAGTCCGAATCGCCACTGTCCTCATTTTTTTTCCTATAATTATGTCTCCAGGGGATAACTACGCATTTACATTTTGCTCAGCTCAGTCATTTATCCGCAGCCTGTGAGAAAGGCCCACAGTAAAAGGCGCATTGATGTGTGTTTTTGTGTTGCTGGGGCGACTGGTGAAGGCGTGCAGACAACTGGCCCTTGTGGCCCGGCTGCGCCGTGAACAGCGGTGTCCTTCTCCCAGCACCTGGGCCTGCGTGCCACCCGCCCTGAACCTGCCATGAATGGCCTCAGTGTACGCGGGTTTTCTTTTGCATACCTGGCCACCGAGTCTTCCAACATTCTTCTAGAAAAAAATGTGGCAAGTTTCCCTGGGAGCTTTTCCTCTCCAAATGGCTTATCCACTCCAGTCCGGCCCACACGTCAGCCAGCTCTTCTTCCCTTTAGTGACATTAAAGAAAAATCATGCTTCCGTTTTTGCCACCTGCTGCTGGAGCCCAAACAATCGTTCCTTCTGATTTCCCAGGGGGTGAAGTTCGGCAGTCAGACGATTTCCTTCGTTCGGTCTTTGAACTTGCACAAGCTGGCCGTGTGGCTCAGCATTCCCACTGTGGTCGGATGTGACCAGGCCGGGCACCAGAGGACAGTGCGTCTCATGCCTGCGATGGCCCCTGGCACCCAGGAGCACTTATCTTTGTTAAATAAATGAACGAACAAAGAGATTCTTCAACGGCTGGAAGGAAACGTGGGAAGGATGAGCAGAGGCACCGGCAGGGACGATGTCTGGGTGTACCAGGGGCCATGCCGTGGCACCATTCATGGCAATGGTACCAGTAGCCAGCCGGGCCTGTGTCTCTGGTGGGACTCTGTGCGAAGACGTCACAGTTGTTAATGTATTTCGTTCTGGTAACTCACCCAGCTCGCTGCTAAGTGGCCCAGATGCCTGCTGAGAGGCAGCGCAGCAGACGTCCAGGTTCAATCCCAGCTCTGCCTCTTACTGGTGGCCTTGGGCTAGTGGCCTTGGCCACTCTGTGCCTCAGTTTCCCCATCCTTGTGCTGAGACAGATGAATGGCGGCCTGCGTCAGGCCCTCAGGGCGGCCCAGCCTAGGTCCGGATGGAGGTGAACTCTGGCTGCTTTTGGAACCTTTTCTGGGTGACCTGTTTTCTCCTTCACAAGTTCCCAAATTTCCATGCTGGTCATGAATTCTATTTCATAACCAGAAAAAGCCTGAGAGACCATCATCCACCCTGCCCTGCGCCTGCTGCAGCCTTCGGGCCTGTCCTTCCAGGGCCCTGCCCCAGCTGTGTGCACAGTCCCAGCGCTTGGGTGCCTGGGCGGTTTCTGCAAATGCAGCCGGGGCTTGTGTTTTCCGGGAGCCTTGTGCGTAGATTCCACCACACTGAACGCTGCCAGACGTTTGCTCAGAGCAGGTAAAACCTTTACATCTGCTGCGATCTGTGAGCTGTGCTGGGGCTTGCATCACTGCCCAAGCTGCTAGCAAAACCAGCACGCCTCAGAGCGCAGATACAGCCGCTTACAGCTCAGCCGCGTGAATCTCAGCCCACTTGGCACACGGCACCGATCTCAGCCCACCGCACACGGCGCCGAGCTCAGCCCACTGCACACGCAGCTCTTTGTTAATGAAACTCTGGGTTAGTGTGAATAAGAAGACAACATCCTAGCCATCACAGGAATGTCCCTGAACACCGAGGGGTCAGGAATAAACATGGACTTCGTCATGTCACGCCCCTGCTCAGAGGCCTCACATGGCACCCCAGTGCCCATAGGATGAATATTCACTGAGTTCTAGACTCACAGCCTTTCCCTGTCGGGGCCCCCAGCCATGTTCCTGGTCTCAGTGCCCCTTCTTCCCAGCCTCCCCAACTCTGACTCAGGCCACCCTGAGCTGCTGCTCCTTTGTCTCCTGCACCTCACTCATTCTGTATGTGATGTTTCTCCTTCCTGGAATCCTCTCCCTTGCTGCCAGCTTTGCCAGCCTAGCAAACTCCTATTCATCCTTCAAGACCCATTCAGAAGTCACCTCCTCTATGCTGCCTCCTTGTATTTTGGCACACATATGTCATACTGTGTCCTATGTCTGGCTGTGCACTGGCTCTCCCTTCCTGGGCCACAGGGTGCCAGGCCTTACTCATTTCTGTCCACCCTTCACCTCAGACAGTGCCTAACCCCACGCAGGGCTATGTGCATCTCTGAAGGGCTGAGTCTCTCCTTTCTCACCACACACTACGTTCATTCCTCAGCCTGGAATGGCTCATATCTCTGACATTTAAAGCCCCCTTTTTTTTTTTTTTTTTTTTTT
>NW_026659689.1:0-3410 GCF_009828535.3 Hylobates moloch | reverse complement strand
TGCCAGTATGTGTCTTAGTAGATGGGGAGAAGGAAAGCGTGATTTGTGGGATATGAAATAAACAAAACTGGAAGTCTATGTAAAGAAGTGCATTCAGAATTAGGGGACAGGGAGGGCAGGTAGTGGGAGAGGAGAGGTAGGATGGCTTGGGCAGACAAAGAGAGCCTTGATGTCTGAATTCTAGGAGGGAGAGAGGTAGGTATTGGAATAAAGACAGAAAATATTACCTTCGCTTCTGTCTTTTCTTGTCTTGTAGGGGATTTGTGGGGCCCTTTGATCCTTTGTGTGACACTCGCATTGTAAGTACTTGCATTTTCTTTCTTTGTCATTTGAGCTAGACTAGACTTTTTTGTGGATTTTCAAAATTGTGGGGGATTTTGATTGAATATTTAATTTAGGACTTATATGACATGTTGTACATGTTATACTCCTTAGGTATTTAGGCCTCTAAAGTCACTTTCCAAATCAATTAAAATATGATGAAATTAGGCTCACCTTCCTTAACCAATGACATTTTAGTCTGTTTTAGCCATGTCTATTCAACAAACATTTATTTACTTATTTACTCTCTTGTTCCTCCCCATTATTAAACTAAGTGAATTAAAGTTTAAGCACCCTTTGCTTGCAAACATAATTCTCTGTAATCTTACTAAAAATATGAATGAGAATGAGAATAAATTAGAAGTAGGAGAGTTAAAAGCAAGATCATGTTTCAGAGTGTTGTACTTTTCCATACACATTGTATGTAAAGGAAGAGGACAGGGGAAGGAGAAGAAGGTTACACTAGAGAGATGAATATAACCATTGATAGAGTGGGAAAAAATACTGCCCTGGAATTCAGTTCTGAGTTCACATTCTGACTCTGCTGTCAGCTAGCTATGTGACTTTGGGCTACTAATAACCAATGTTTGTATAATTTTTCCCAGTTTGCAGAAAACTTTAAAATACTTTCTCTTATTTTAACCTCATAGCAAGAATTAAAATTATTTTCTTTTCTTTCTTTTTTTTTTTTTTGACAAACAAGCTCAGCTTCAAAAAGGTTGAGGATTTAACCAAGATCACATAATCAGTGGTAGACCTGAGATTCAACCTCAGGTTTCCTCACTACCTATTCTGTACTTCTAGGGTTCATTACACATCTCTTCCCACCTGGTCACTCTGGGTCTCCTCTTCCATATCTGTAAAGGGGGATGGTTGAGGGTCCTTTCCAGGCTTAACCCTTTATGGGTCTAAATTCACTAAGTATCTTGCTGACTTCTCTAATTTTTTAAATTTAAATTGAGCATATATTAATTTAGGTAATAATGTAGAGTACTATTTCTTATGCTTTTAGTAACCATGTCAAGGGATGCAGCCTAATGCCTTGATGGAGGGGTTTATATTAGACATCCCGAGCATATATTTTTTTTTATTTTTGAAAGATTAACCTTATAGATTATGCAGTTTAACCCCACTTAGTTACACAGAAAACTGGAGTCCCAGGACATCAAGTGACATATCTAGTGACAGAATTAGGATCAGTATCTGGGTCTCTTGCCTTCCAGGCTAGTGAATATTCTTTCCATCATACCATGCTGAAGCAATAGGGATTCCAGACAACAAGTGATGAGTGCTGGCCATTCTTTGCATCTGGTTGTCAGGACTTGGAATGGAATATGCATAGCACAGAATACAAAAGCCTGTGCCTACTGCCAAGTAGCATAGCAGGGCAAGAAAGACTTACAGTGTGACTTCTCTATACTGTTTAATAAGAAGAGGTTATGAGCTTACAGTTATTATTTTTCTTGGTAATAACACCAAGTCCAAGTATTCAAAACAGTTTACATCTGTAAAATTCTTAGACAAAGAAAGGATATTTAAGTGGTTGTTCAACTACTCAATTCCAAAGCAAAACCCTTTAGTAATAATCTGTATGTTTTGATTTTTTAAAAATTAACAACTAAAAAGGTTTATAGACTGTTTCCATTTTTATTTATTATTTTTATTTGGTTTTGAGGCAGTCTCACTTGGTTACCCAGCCTGAGTCAGTGATGTGATTACAGCTCACTGCAGCCTCAACCTCCCAGGCTCAAGCAATTCTCCCACCTCAGCCTTTCTAGTAGCTAGGACTATAGGCGTGTACCACCACGGCCAGCTAATTTTTTATTTTTTGTAGAGACAGGGGTTTCGTCATGTTGCCCAGGCTGGTATCGAACTCCTGGCCTCAAGCGATCTGCCTGTCTTGGCCTCCCAAAGTGCTGAGATTATAGGCCAGGCTAAGCCACCATACCTGGGCTATTTCCATTTTTAAATATCTCAACTGAAACCTTAACCCAAGAACTACAAATTCTGATGTGTCTAAAGGCTAGAATAGTAACCTAAATGCATGTGATATGGTGACTGTAAGCCCCTTGTACTTATGTCAGCTACACTTGATTGTTGCAGTGTTGGAATGCAGGCTCAGTGTTAGAAAGTCTAACAGTTTTTTCAAGAAAATCTAGAAATTCATATTCTTTATTTTTTTTTTTTTAAGACGGAGTCTTTCTCTGTCCCCCAGGCTGGAGTGCAGTGGCACGATCTCGGCTCACTGCAAGCTCTGCCTCCCGGGTTCACACCATTCTCCTGCCTCAGCCTCCCGAGTAGCTGGGACTACAGGCGCCCGCCAACACGCCCGGCTAATTTTTTGTATTTTTAGTAGAGATGGGGTTTCACCGTGTTACCCAGGATGGTCTCGATCTCCTGACCTCGTGATCCGCCCGCCTCGGCCTCCCAAAGTGCTGGGATTACAGGCTTGAGCCACTGCGCCCGGCTGAAATTCATATTCTTATGTGAAATAAAATAATGTCAACTTAAATTCAAAATCATCTTAAATATTATATAAGCCCAAAACCTCATATATATGAGCCACATTTGACCCTTCAGTTTATAACCTCTGCTTAAAAAAAAGGTCTTCAATAATTCATTTAAACATTTCAACAAGGTCAAATGGAGCACCCCTTGTAGTCCTGAGGCATTTGGAATTTGCAGTAAGAGAGCCTTGCCAAATACTTGTGTCATTTTCCTTTTAGCACAACCTACATATTACAGATCTTCAGGTGAGATATAGCACAGCAATCTGATTCAAAGTTTGAGAACCCGTGCCTTAACTTTGTTGCCCTAAGTAAAAGATTAAGCAATTCTTATGCTGTTTCCTTTTCTCAGAATGCTGCAAAGAGACTCTGCAGATAGTGAAAAAGACGGAGGGCCTCAATTTGCAGAGGTGTTTGTCATTGTCTGGTTTGGTGCAGTTACCATCACCCTCAACTCAAAACTTCTTGGAGGAAACATGTGAGTATTATTAAAATGCATTCTTTTTTTCCTCTTGCCAGGTAGTATATCTTAGATTAAGGAAGACAGGCTAGTTAGATTTTTTTTTTTTTTTTTTTTTTTTT
>NW_026659688.1:0-3411 GCF_009828535.3 Hylobates moloch | reverse complement strand
CATTCCATTCCATTCCATTCCATTCCATTCCATTCCATTCCATTCCATTTCAATCCATTCCATTCCACTCCACTCCACTGCACTCCACTCCATTCCATTCCATTCCATTCCATTACGTTACATTACTTTCCACTCCACCCGAGTCAACTACACTCCATACCTTTCCATCCCATTCTATTGCACTACATTCCCCTCCACTCCACTCTACTACACTGCACTCCACTCCATTCCATTCCATCCCATTCCATTCTACTCCATTCCAATCCACTCCACTCCAGTCCACTCCATTCCATTTCATACCATTCTATTCCATTCCTTTCCATTCTATTGCATTCCATTCCACTCCATTCCACCCAACCTCACTCCACTCCACTGCACTCCATCCATTACATTCCTTTCTTTCAACAGGATCTCACTCTGTCTTCCAGGCTGGAGTGCATTGTCACCACATAAGCACATGTTTCATTTCACTCTTCCATTTCATTCCATTCCATTCCACTCCACTCCATTCCACTGCATTCCATTCCACTCCAATCCACTCCACTCCCCTCCACTCCATTCCATCCCACTCTACTCCACTCAATTCCACTTTTCTCCACTCCACTCCACTCTTTTCCGTCCCTTTCCATTCCACTGCATTTCACTCCAGTCCACTACCCTCCACTCCACTCCATTCCATCCCATTCCATTCCAGTCCATTCCACTAAACTCCACTCTGCTCCACTCCACACCACTGCATTCCATTCCTTTCCATCCCACTCCATTCCATTCCATTCCTTTCTTTCGACAGGATCTCACTCTGTCACCAAGGATGGAGTGCAGTGGCAGAATCTCAACTCACATTTCATTTCACCATTCCATTCCATTCCATTCCACTCCACTCCACTGCACTCCTCTCCACTTCATACCACTCTATTCCACTACACTCCACTCCAATCCACTCTAATCCACTCCCCTGCGTGCCATTCCATCCCATTCCATCCCATTCCTTTCCACTCCATTCCACTCTACCCGACTTCATTCCATTCCATTCCATTCCATTCCATTCCATTCCATTCCATTCCATTCTATTCCACTCCATTCCAGTCCAGTCCACTCCACGCCACTCCACTCCCTCCCCTCCACTCCTCTCTACTACACTCCGCTGCACTCCATTCTATTCCATCCCATTCCATTCCACTCCTTTCCAATGCAGTCTGCTCCCTGCCAATCCACTCCACTCCAGTCCACTCCATTCCATTCCATACCATTCCACTCCTCTCCACTCCACTCCACTCCACTGCACTCCATTCCATTCTATTCCGTTCCGTTCCATTCCGTTCCATTCCCTTCCATTCCATTCCACTCTACTTCATTCCGTTCCATTACATTCCACACCACTCCGTTCCGTTCCATTCCATTCCACTCCTCTCCGTTCCGTTCCATTCCATTCCACTCCATTCCATTACATTCCTTTATTTCAACAGGATATCACTCTGACATTTAGGCTGGAGTGCATTCCACTAAACTGTGCTCCGCTAAACTCCACTCCACTCCATTCCTTTCCCTTCCATTCCAATCCATTCCTCTCCATTCCATTCCATTCCTTTTTTTCGACAGGATCTCACTCTGTCACCCAGGCTGGAGTGCAGTGGCACAATCTTAGCTCACATTTCATTTCACCATTCCACTCCACTCCCCTACACTCAACTCCACTCCATTGCAGTCCACTCCACTGCATTGCACTCCACTACACTCCAATCCACTGCACTCCACTCCATGCCATTCAATCCCATTCCATCCCATTCCTTTTCACTTCATTCCACTCCACTCCACTCCACCCAACTACATTCCATTCCATTTCAACCCATTCCATGTCAGTCCATTCCACTCCATTCTACTCCAGTCCACTCCACTCCCCTCCCTCCCCTCCACTCCTCTCTACTCCGTTCCGTTCCGTTCCATTCCATTCCATTCCATTCCATTCCATTCCATTCCATTCCACTCCATTCCATTACATTCCTTTCTTTCAACGGAATATCACTCTGCCATCCAGGCTGGAGTGCATTCCACTAAACTCCACTTTGCTAAACTCCACTCCACTCCATTCCATTCCCTTCCATTCCTTTCCATTCCCCTCCATTCCATTCCATTCCTTTCTTTTGACAGGATCTCACTCTGTCACCCAGGCTACAGTGCAGTGGCACAATCTCAGCTTACATTTCGTTTCACCATTCCATTTCACTCTACTCCACTCTTCTCCATTCCATTCCATTCCAATCCATTGCACTCCACTCCACTCCAATCCATTCTACTCCACTCCACTCCATGCCATTCTATCCCATTCCATCCCATTCCTTTTCACTTCATTCCACTCCACTCCACCTGACTACATTCCACTCCATTCCAACCCATTCCATGCCACTCCATTCCACGCCATTCTACTGCAGTCCACTTCATTCCGCTCCACTCCCTACCCTCCACTCCTCTCTACTTCATTCCATTCCATTCCATTCCATTCCATTCCATTCCGTTCCATTCCGTTCAATTGCATTCCATTCCATTCCACTCCATTCCATTACATTCTTTCTTTCGACTGGATCTCGCTCTGTCACCCATGCTGGAGTGCTTTGTCACCACATCACCTCGCATTTCATTCCACATTTCCATTCCATTCCATTCCATTCCATTCCATTCCATTCCAGTCCACTGCACTCCCCTCAACTCCACTACATTGCACTGCATTGCACTCCAATCCACTCCACTCAACTCCACTCCACTCAATTCCATTCCACCCCATTCCATTATACTCCATTCCACTTTACTCCACTCCACTTCACTCCCGTTCCATTACACTGCATTCCACTCCACTATACACCATTCTATCCCTCTCCATTCCACTCAATTCCGCTACACTCCACTCCATTCCACTCCAGTCCATTCCATTCCATTCCATTCCGTTTCACATCTTTGCATTCCATTCCATTCCACTTCTTTCCATTCCACTCCATTCTTTCGACAGGATCTCACTGGTCACCCAGGCTGTAGTGCAATGTCACAATCTCTGCTCTCATTTCATTTCACCATTCCATTCCATTCCTTTCGATTCCATTCTATTCCACTCCACTCCACTCCAATCCACTCTATTTGATTCCACTCCATTGCAGTCCAGTCCACTCCAAACCACTCCACTACATTCCACTCCATTTCAACCCATTCCATTCCACTCCATTACAATCCAATCCACTCCACTCCACTCCCCACCGCTCCACTCCACTGCATTCCATTCCACTCCATTCCATTCCATTCCTTTCTTTAGACGGGATCTAACTCTGTCACCCAGGCTGGGGTGCAGTGGCGCAATCTCAGCTCACATTTCATTTCCCCATTCCATTCCATTCCATTCCATTCCATTCCATTCCATTCCATTCC
>NW_026659687.1:0-3411 GCF_009828535.3 Hylobates moloch | reverse complement strand
AAAAAAAAAAAAATAAATAAAAAAGGAAAAAAAATGGTTTTAAAATGGGCAAAGGACTTGAATAGGCCTATATCTTCAAAGAAGATATACGAATGACCAATAAGCACATGAAAAGCTGCTCAGTGTCACTAGTCATTAGGGATATGCAGATAAAAACTGCAATGAGATACCAGTTTGCACCCATTAGGGTGGCTATTATTAAAAGAAAAATGAAAAATTACAGGTATTAGTGAGGACATGAAGAAATTGGAACCCTGGTATATTGCTGGTGGGAACGTAAAATGGTGCAGCTGCTGTGGAAAACAGTTTGGCACTTCCTCAAAATGTGAAACAGAGTTACCATATGATCCAGCAATTCCACTTCTAGGTCCATACCCAAATGAATTGAAAGCAGAGACTCTAACAGCTATCTGTATGCCAATGTTCCTAACAGCATTATGCACAACAGCCAAAAGGTGGAAACAACACGGATGGCCATCAACATATAAATGGATAAACAAAATATGGTATATACATATAATGCAATATTAATCAGCCTTAAAAGAAAGAAACTCTGGTACATGCTGCAACATGGATAAACCTAGAAAGCATTACATTAAGCTAAATAAACCAGACACAAAAGAACAAATATTGTGCAATTCTGCTTATAAGAGGTACCTAGAATGGGCAAATTCTTAGAGACAGAAAGTATAATAGAGGTTACCAGGGGCTAGGAGTAAGGAGAAATGAGGAGTTACTGTTGTATGGGTATAGGGTTTCTAACTGGGCTGATGAAAAACTTTTGGAAATGATCATGGTAATAGCCGCACAACATTGTGAACACCGATGATCCTCCATATCCATAGGTTCCGCATCCAGAATCATGTGTTTGACCAACCATGGATCAAAATATTCAAAGAACAAAAAACAAAAAATAATACAACTATAAAAATAATATAAATTTTTAAAATACAGTATAATAACTACTTATATAGCATTATATTGTATTAGGTATTATAAGCAATCTGGAAATGATTTAAACTATATGGGAGGATATGTGTAGGTTATATGCAAATACTATGCCATTTCATATCAGAGAATTGAACATCAAAGGATTTCGGTATTTGCAGGGGGTCCCAGAACCAATGCCCAGCAAATACTAAAGGAGGGACAAATGTCTACTAAGTACCACTGAATTATACACAACAGTAAATTTTTTATGTATGCTTACCACAATAATAAAAAACTCAGCTGGGCGTGGTGGCTCACACCTGTAATCCCAGCACTTTGGGAGGCCGAGGTCGGTGGATCACCGGAGTCAGGAGTTTGAGATCAGCCTGACCAACACGGAGAAACCCCGTCTCTACTAAAAATATAAAATTAGCCGGGTATGGTGGTGCATGCCTATAATCCTGGCTACTCGGGAGGCTGAGACAGGAGATTCGCTTGAACCTGGGAGGCAGAGGTTGCGGTGAGCCGAGATCACGCCATTGCACTCCAGCTTGGGCAACAAAAGTGAAACCTCGCAAAATGAGTGGAAAGTATTTCCTCTCAAAAAAAACAAAACCTCAACCTCCAGGACTTGGTGATTTACCTGGAGAGTTCTACCAAACATTTAAAAAGGAATTATCACCAATTGTATACAATCTCTTCCAGAAAGGAGACAAGAGGAAATACTTTCCACTCATTTTGTAAGGTCAGTATTACCCTGGTAACAAACACAGATAAAGACCTGTATTAGTTCGTTTTCACACTGATATAAAGATACTGCCTGAGACAGGGTAATTTATAAAGAAAAGAGGTTTAATTGACTTACAGTTCCTCATGGCTGGGGAGGCTTCAGAAAACTTAGCGGAAGGCAAAAGGGAGATAGGCATCTTCTTCACAAGGTGGTAGGAGAGAGAGAGGAGCAAAGCAGGAACTGCCAAACACTTTAAAAATCATCAGCTCTCGTGAGAATTCACTCACTATCGTGAAAACAGCATGGGGAACCATCCCCATGATCCAATCACCTTCCACCAGGTCCCTCCCTAGACACCTGGGGATTACAATTCGAGATGAGATTTGGGTGGGGACACAGAGCCAAACCATATCAAGACCTTATTTTTAAAAAAAAAACAACATATAGACTAATGTCTCTCATCAATTTACGTGCCAAATCTTCAACAAAATATTAGCAAACAGAATAGAATGTATAAAGAGAATTAAACAGCATGAAAAATGGAATTTATTCCAGTCAGGCAAGTTGGATCAATACTTGAAAATCAGTCAATGTAATCTACCCTGTCAACAGGCCAAAGAAGACAAATCATATATCAATGGGCATGAAAAAATCTAACACCCATTTATGGAAAAAAAAATATTTTCAGCAAATTAGAAATAAAGGGGAAGTATCTCAACTTCATAAAGAACATCTAGAAAACACCTATAGCTATCGTCAGACTTAATGGTGAAAGACTGAATGCTCTTTCTTTAAGGTCTGAAACAGCAAGGACATCGCTCTTACCACTCTTATTTAACATGGTACTGAAATGTCTAGCATTGCAATATGAAAAAATAGATACAGATTGGAAAGGAAGAACTATATATGTTTCTATTTGCAGATGACATGGTCGTGTACATAGAAAATTCCAAGAAATATACAAAAAATTTCTAGAACTAATAAGTGAGTTCAGCAAGGTCTCAGGATACAAGTTCAACAATATTGATCACATATAATAGCAGGGAACATATCAAACCCAAAATTAAAAAGTCACTGACATTCACAATTGCTCCAAAGAAAATATTTAGGATGGGATGGTGGCTCACACCTATAATGCCAGCACTTTGAGAGGCCAAAGCGGGCAGATCACCTGAGCTCAGGAATTTGAGACCAGCCTGGGCAACATGGTGAAATCTCATCTTTACTAAAAATACAAAAATTAGCCAGGTGTGGTGCTATGTGCCTGTAGTCCCAGCTACTTGGGAGGCTGAGGTGGGAGAATCTCCTTAGCCCACAGCTTGAGGCTGTGGTGAGCTGTGATCATGCCCCTGCACTCCAGCCCAGGTGACAGAGTGAGACCCTGTCTCAGAAACAAAACAAAACAAAAAGAATCCTACATGCATTGCTGCTTCTAACTAGTCTAGCCTTTTGCTTGATTTCTGGCTGATGAAGTAGGCTAATTTACTGCCATTCTAAAATTACCTGACCCAAACTGTGAAATCTCAACTCATGTATAGGATGCAATCATTATAATTATTTTAAACCTCTATTTAGCGTTAACTAGCCTTTTATTGTAAACATTTACATACTAAACCACTAACAGCATATTTTTCTGTAGTCCATCCCTAGACATATTGAGAAAAAACATCAAAACTCTGCTGAACAAAAAGCCTGACTATACTTGATGATTCATAAAATATAGTGGGCATGAGGGGTGTTCTAAAATAAGA
>NW_026659686.1:0-3412 GCF_009828535.3 Hylobates moloch | reverse complement strand
TGGGTTTTATTATTCAGCAGTCCCACTTCATCCCTTTAGCAATAAAACATACTTCTATCAAGTCTGCCTAAAAGACACTTAGGTGTAGGTCATAGGACTAAACAAGATAATTTGTGGCATTTTTCTCTTTCATTCCTGTGGATCAACCAGACTGAAAAGTATAGAAACAACATTAAAGAGACATGTTGGTTTATAAAAATGTCTAGTGGAGAGAAAAACATTTCCATTTGTATTCAACAGCTGCAGGTTTGCCGTAGGAAGAAAGAGAAAGCAATATATATGTACACAACATCAGAACACCCAAATACATAATGCAAATAGTAACAGAACTGAAGGGAGAAATGCATAGCAATACAATAATAGTAGGGGACTTCAATACCCCATTTTCAACCATGGATAGACCATCCAGACAGAAAAATCAATAAGGAAACAGTATACCAGGACAAAACTCTAGAGCAAATAAACCTAACAGACATATACAGAACATTCCATCCAATAGCGGCAGAATACACATTCTTCTCAAGTGCACACAGAATATTCTCCAGGATAGGTCGTATGTTAAGCCACAAAATGAGTCTTAAAAAATTTAAGTATGAAATATTATCAAGCATCAATTCTGACCACAATAGTATGAAACTAGAAATCAGTAACAAGAGGGAAACTGGAAAATTCACAAATGTATGGAAATTAAACATCACACTTCTGAACAACCAATGGGTCAAAAAACAAATAAAAGGGAAATCAAAAAATAATTGGAGACAAACAAATATGGGAACACAACATACTAAAATGTACTGGATGCAGCAAAAGCAGTTCTAAGAAAGAATTTTATAGTGATAAATGCCTACATTGAGAAAAAGAAAGATCTTACATAAAACATCTAAATTTACACTTCAAGAAAGTAGAAAAAGAAGAATAAATTAAGCTAAAAGTTGGCAAAATGAAAGAAATAATAAAAATCAGAGCAGAAACAAGGCAAATAGAGACCAGGAAAACAAGAGAAAAGATCTGTGAAACTAAAAAGTTAGTATACTGAAAATATAAACAATTTAGAAACCTTAAGAAAGATTAAAGAATGGCAAAAGACTCAAATAAATAAAATTATAAATAAAAGAGGAGACCTTACAACTGATACCACAAAAATGCAAAGAATCATAAAAGACTATGAACAATTATACTGCAACAAATTGGATAACCTTGAAGAAATGGATCAACTCATAAAAATATAAAACTTACCAAGAATCATGAAAACATAGAAAATTGAAACAGATCAATCAAGAATAAGATTGAATCAGTAATCAAAAACCTCTCCATGAAGAAAAGCCCAAGAACAAAGGCTTCACAGGTGAATTTTACCAAACATTTAAAGAAGAATTAACACCAATCCTTCTCCAACTCTTCAAAAAAATAAAGGATGAGAATACTTCTAAACTCACCTTACAAGGCCAACATTACTCTGATACCAAAGCCATACAAAGAGAGTACAAGAAAAGAAAATTAGAGGCCAATATCCCAGTTGAATATAGATGCAAATATCCTCAGTAAAATAGTAGTAAATTGAATTCAACAGCACATTAACAGATCACACACCACGATCGAGTGGGATTTATCCCTGGGATATGAGGATGGTTCAACTTTCACAAATCAATAAATGTGATGCACCACATTAACAGAATGAAGGACAAAAATCATATGTCATCTGAATAGATGCAGAAAAAAGCATTCAACAAAATTTAACATCCTTTTGTGATTTAAAAAAACTATCAACAAATAAGGTGTAGAAAAAATGAAACTCAACATGATAAAAGCCACATATGACAACCCCACAGTTAATATAATACTCAGTGGTGAAAAGCCAAAAGCTTTTCGTCTAAGTTCAGGAACCAAATAAAGATATCTACTCTCACCACTTCTATTCAGGATGATCCTGGAAATCCTAGCCATAGTAATGAGGCAAGAAAAAAAAAAGATATCCAAACTAAAAAGGATAAAGAAAAATAGTCTCTTTGCAGATGACATAATCTTATCTATAGAAAACCCTAAAATCTCCACCAGAAAACTGTTAGAAATAATAAATTCAGTAAAGCTGTAGGATATGAAATCAACATACAAAAATCAGTTGCATTTCTATATGCTAACAATAAATTATTGAAAAAGAAATAAAACAATCCCATTTACAATAGCATCAAAAATAAATAAACAAAATACTTAGGAATAAATGTTTAAAAAGGAGGTGAAATATCTGTACCATAAAACTATAAAAAATTGATTAAGACACACATAAATGGAAAAATATCCTGTACTCATGAGTTGGAAAAATTAATATTGTTAAAATGTCCATACTACACAAAGTGATCTGCAGATTGAACACAATCCTTATCAAAATTTCAATGACATTTTCCATAGAGATCAAACAAAATAATCATAAAATTCATATGGAGCCACAATACACCCAGAATAGCCAATACAACTGTTACCAAGAACAAAGCAAGAGGCATCATATTACCTGATTTCAAAATATACTACCAAAGCTACAGCAATCAAAACAGCATAGTACTGAAATAAAAACAGACACATCAACCAACAGAATAGGATAGAAAGCCAATAAATAAGCCTACATATCTATGGTCAACTCATTTTTGACAAAGGCCCTAAGAACACATAATGGGAAAAAAACAGTCTTCTCAATAACAGTGTTGGGACAACTGGATATCAACATGTAGAAGAATGAAACTGGACCCTGATCTCACAGCATATACAAAAAACAACTCAATATGGATTAAAGACTTAAATGTAAGACCTGAAACTGTAAAACACTAGAAGAAAACATAGGGGCAAAGCATCTAAACATTGGTCTGGACAAAGGATTTTTAAATATGACCCCAAAAGCAAAAATAGACATATGGGATTGTGTCAAACTAAAAAGCTTCTGTGAAGAAAAGAATCAATGAAGGGAAGAGACAACCTTTGGTATGGAGAAAATATTTGCAAACTATATATCTGATAAGGGGCTAATATCCAAAATAAATAAGAAACAAACAGGAGGTCAGGCGTGGTGGCTCACACCTGTAATCTGAGCACTTTGGGAGGCCGAGGCAGGTGGATCACGAGGTCAGGAGATCGAGACCATCCTGGCCAACATGGTAAAACCCCGTCTCTACTAAAAATACAAAAATTAGCTGGGCATGGTGGCGCATGCCTGTAATCCCAGGTACTCAGGAGGCTGAGGCAGGAGAATAGCTTGAACCAGGGAGTCGGAGGTTGCAGTGAGCCAAAATCACTCCACTGTACTCCAGCCTGGCAACAGAGCGAGACTCCATCCAAAAAAAAAAAAAAGAAAAAGAAACAAACAAACAGGATTGCATCAAACTAAAAAGCTTCTGCACAGCAAAGGAAACAATGAACAAAGTGA
>NW_026659685.1:0-3412 GCF_009828535.3 Hylobates moloch | reverse complement strand
CAACCCTTCATGCTAAAAACTCTCAATAAATTAAGTATCGATGGGACATATCTCAAAATAATAAGAGCTATCTATGACAAACCCACAGCCAATATCATACTGAATGGGCAAAAACTGGAAGCATTCCCTTTGAAAACTGGCAAAGACAGGGATGCCTTCTCTCACCACTCCTATTCAACATAGTGTTGGAAATTCTGGCCAGGGCAATCAGGCAGGAGAAGGAAATAAAGGGTATTCGATTAGGAAAAGAGGAAGTCAGACTATCCCTGTTTGCAGATGATATGATTGTATATCTAGAAAACCCCATTGTCTCAGCCCAAAATCTCTTTAAGCTGATAAGGAACTTCAGCAAAGTCTCAGGATACAAAATCAATGTACAAAAATCACAAGCATACTTGTACACCAATAACAGACAAACAGAGAGCCAAATCGTTAGTGAACTCCCATTCACAATTGCTTCAAAGAGAATAAAATACCTAGGAATCCAACTTACAGGGACATGAAGGACCTCTTCAAGGAGAACTACAAACCACTGCTCAATGAAATAAAAGAGGATACAAACAAATGGAAGAACATTCCATGCTCATGGGTTGGAAGAATCAATATCGTGAAAATGGCCATACTGCCCAAGGTAATTTATAGATTCAATACCATCCCCATCAAGCTACCAATGACTTTCTTCACAGAATTGGAAAAAGCTACTTTAAAGTTCATATGGAACCAAAAAGGAGCCTGCATCGCCAAGTCAATCCTAAGCCAAAACAACAAAGCTGGAGGCATCATGCTACCTGACTTCAAACTATACTACAAGGCTACAGTAACCAAAACAGCATGGTACTGGTACCAAAACAGAGACATAGATCAATGGAACAGAACAGAGCCCTCAGAAATAATGCCACATATCTACAACTATATGATCTTTGACAAACCTGACAAAAACAAGCAATGGGATAAGGATTCCCTATTTAATAAATGTTGCTTGGAAAACTGGCTAGCCATATGTAGAAAGCTGAAACTGGATCCTTTCCTTACACCTTATACAAAAATTAAGAGAAAATTTTTGCCAACTACTCATCTGACAAATGGCTAATATCCAGAATCTACAATGAACTCAAACAAATTTACAAGAAAAAAACAAACAACCCCATCAAAAAGGGGGCAAAGGACATGAACAGACACTTCTCAAAAGAAAACATTTATGTAGCCAAAAAACACATGAAAAAATGGTCATCATCACTGGCCATCAGAGAAATGCAAATCAAAACCACAATGAGATACCATCTCACACCAGTTAGAATGGCAATCATTAAAAAGTCAGGAAACAACAGGTGCTGGAGAGGATGTGGAGAAGTAGGAACAATTTTACACTGTTGGTGGGACTGTAAACTAGTTCAACCATTGTGGAAGTCAGTGTGGCGATTCCTCAGGGATCTAGAACTAGAAATACCATTTGACCCAGCCATCCCATTACTGGGTATATACCCAAAGGACTATAAATCATGCTGCTATAAAGACACATGCACATGTATGCTTATTGCAGCACTATTCACAATAGCAAAGACTTGGAACCAACCCAAATGTCCAACAATGATAGACTCGATTAAGAAAATGTGGTATGTATACACCATGGAATACTATGCAGCCATAAAAAATGATGAGTTCATGTCCTTTGTAGGGACATGGATGAAACTGGAAAACATCATTCTCAGTAAACTATCGCAAGGACAAAAAACCAAACACCACATGTTCTCACTCATAGGTGGGAATTGAACAATGAGAACACATGGACACAGGAAGGGGAACATCACACTCCAGGGACTGTTGTGGGGTGGGGGGAGGGGGGAGGGATAGCATCAGGAGATATACCTAATGCTAAATGACGAGTTAATGGGTGCAGGAAATCGACATGGCACAGGGATACATATGTAACAAACCTGCACATTGTGCACATGTACCCTAAAACTTAAAATATAATAATAATAATAATAATAAAAAGAAAAACAATATCAAAAAATCAACAAAACCAAGTTTCTTCTCTGAAAAAGTTCAATGAAACTGCCAAACCTTTAACTAGATTGACTAAGAAAAGAAAAATATACTCAAATTACAAAACTCAAAAATAAAATGGGTACATTACTACCAAATTTTTGGAGTAAAAAAGGAATGTAAGAGACTACCATAAGAAACTGTACATTTAAAAATTGAATAACCTAAATAAAGTGAACAAATTCCTAGAAACAAAAAACCTACTAAGATTGAATCAGAAAAGTTGAATTAACTTATTCAGCAAGGAGATTCAGCAAGAAGATTGCATCGGTAATCGAAAACCCAGCAACAAAGAAAAGCCTGGAACAGATGGTTTCACTGTTGAATTCTACTCAACGTTTAAAGCACAATTAACACCAGTTTTTCTCAAACTTTTTCAAAACGTTGAAGAGCGGGTAACATTTTCTAACTTATTCTATGAGGCTACTATTACCCTGATACCAAGCCAGACAAAGACAGCATAAGAAAACTACAAACAAACATTCCTTACAAATGCTGATACAAAAATCTACAACAAAATATCCACAATTCAAATTTAGCAGCACATTAAAAGGGTTGAATGAATACACTATGAATGAGTATAATTGACTCCTGAAATAAAAGTGTGTTCCGAAACATGAAAATCAGTGTAATATCACATTAACGTAAAGAAGGAAAAAAAACCTCATGTAATCATTTTAATCAAAGCATTTATCAAAATTTAACCCACATTTGTAACATAGAATCTGTCAATAATTTGTTGGATATGACAGTGAAGGCACAGACAACATTCACCACAAAAATACATAAAAAGAACTTCATCAAAGTGAAAAGCTTTTATGTATCTGAAGATACAATCAATAGATTGAAAATAAAATTCATGGAGGGGAGAAAATATTCACGTTATATATTTGATAAGTAATTAATATCCAGGCTATATAAAGACCTCAGCAACAACAACAAAACATTCAAATTTAAACATGAGCAAAGGTTTTAAAATACACATTTCTTTAAAGAAGATATACAAATGACCAGTAAGCACAGTATAAGGTGCTCAGCATCACTATCATCAGAAAAATGTAAATCCAAACCACAATATAATACCAACTGACACATATAAGTATAGCTACCATCAAAAAAATCACCACCAGCAAACCAAAACAAACAACAAGACCCCAGAAAACAGCAAATGCTGGATGTGGAGAAGTCAGGAGTCCTGCACACTGCTGGTGGGAAAGTAAGATGGCACAGCCACTGTGGAAAACAGTAATCACCATATGATCAAGTAAGTCCACATCTGGGTATATACCCAAAAAAAACTGAAACTGGGAATTTGCACGCCCATGTTTATAGCAGCATTCACAATAGCCAAAGGGTAGAAGAAGCC
>NW_026659684.1:665-3412 GCF_009828535.3 Hylobates moloch | reverse complement strand
CATTCCCGTCCGCGCATTTTCATCTCAGTGTTTCCTCCATCATTCCTGTCCATGCATTTTCATCTCAGTGTTTCTGGTTATCGATCCCTGATAGCCTTTAATAGTTCTTAAAGTATCTGGCACAACAATCAGGGCTTTTTGGAAAGGAAGAAATATCAGTGATGAGCTCACCTTTAACAAGAAGGTATTTAATAGCCTGTAAGTCAGGTGCTCACTTCTTATCTGGAATTAATTCTGTTTTGTTTCATTTTATTAATTAAATTTGTCATTTTTAAATTTTAAATTGTTTTAATCATTGGAATTCAACTTTGGTCGGAAGGCAGGGAGGGAGGGAGGGAGGGGAATGAATCATTTACCTAAACATTATATTAATTGTTATTACTTAAATGTAACAAGTCACTTTTAGAAACAGAATGTTTCCAAAGTTTTATGAATAATTTGGTGTCAATCGAATAAGAAGAACATTCAAAAGACGGAACATATTGAGTTCATTTTAGATAAGCAATTACTGTGCACCTACTATTTGTGCCTAGTACAGAGCTACAGCACTAGGGATGCAAATCTAAATAAGAACAAGACTGCTCTCAAGATGCTCACATATTTGAATAAATGTACACATATTTTGTAGAGGCTGAAACAGAAAAACACTAATGAACCATGAGACAAAGTATATATCCAAATCTATCCTCTAGGAAAAATGAAAGAACTCTAGAGTTTAACACTTTAAGAGGCTTCTTCTGTACACTAAAGTGGTTAGAAGCACGAGGAATTTTTTAAATCACTTTTTTAATCCAGGAATTAGACTTGTTTCTAGATAGCATTTTAATATGACAATTATTAAACTATGTGTAATTAACATATGTTATGGATAAATTACACGTCATAATGCAAAAGAACCACAAAGAACCTTTCACGTACAAAATGCTTTGTGATTTAAGTTACAAGTGTTAGAGGAAAAAACTTTCATTTTCAAACAAAACATAAATGTCAAGTGCATCAGAGATTTCATGTTCTGATTCCACGGGAGTTCGTAGTGAGTTGAAAAAGCGGGCAGAGACGCAAACTCAAACATGGCCACAAGAGGGCCACAGACGAGGGCTGTGCAAATCTTTACCACACCATGCTGAGAACTGCCAAAACTGTCTTTTCTTGCTAAGAAAAAGGAGTTTCGGCAGGGCGCGGTGGCTCATGCCTGTAATCCCAGCACTTCAGGAGGCCAAGGTGGGCGGATCACCTGAGGTCAGGAGTTTAAGACCAGCCTGGCCAACATGGTGAAACCCCGTCCCTACTAAAAATAGAAAAATTAGCCAGGAATGTTGGCAGGCACCTGTAATCTCAGCTACTCAGGAGGCTGAGGGAGGAGAATTGCTTGAACCCAGGAGGCGGAGGTTGCAATGCACCAAGACCACGCCACTGCACTCCAGCCTGGGCGACAAGAGCGAAATTCCGTCTCAAAAAAAAAAGAAAAAGAAAGAAAAAGAAAAAAGAGTTTCCAGCAGCCAGAAAGTAGAGTTCTCAAAATTAGAATACCAAGAAAAATGAGTACACTAGCTACGGTTCTACAAATGTTCCTCTTCCTGAAATTCAGGGTACAAAAGTAAGAGCAGTGTTCTTCCTCCTAGCACATCAAGCTTGAACAAAGAATGTTACCTCCTTAAAGGACAGTGTCCTGGTAATGTCTAAATTACTTATACTGGGTCAACTTCATGCTGGAAGCAAATTATATTTTAGCAAGGATTTGAATGCAGTGTCAAAGCTTCATCTCCCAGACTTGTGAGTGGCATGGGACTGGGTTGGGATGGGGGGAAATGTGTGTGTTTTAGTGAGGCTTTGAAGAATTCAAGATGAGAAGTTAAAAGAAGATACTTTGGCAATCACTGTCCACCAAAGCCAAATTCCAAATGTCTCCATTAGTAATTTCAAGAGAAAACACGGAATTTTGGAAAAAGAGACACTAGAATGCATTTAGTCCAAGGTACTCACCCATTCCTATCACAGGACACGACTCCCCAGAGGTCCAAGCCATCTCTTGTTAAGGTGCCTGTCTAAACAGAAACAAATGCTCCATTTACTCTGAAGATCCAGGCAAGGCATGGTGGCTCATGCCTGTAATCCCAGCACTACGGGAGGCTGAGGCAGGAGGATCACTCGAACTAAGGAGTTTGAGACCAGCCTGGGCAACGTAACGAAACCACCTCCCTACTTTAAAAAAAAAAAAAAAAAAATCCAGTGGCCCCAAGTGAAGACTCCATAATGCAGATAAATAAGGTATTTTTGTAATGAGAAAATACTTCACAAACATATTAACAAGATCAGCACTTCAAGGAGGGGCACAATGGGTGGGTCTCTGGAGTGCCCGTTGGAAGCGCTGATGAGCTTATGCCAGTTGTCTAACAAGCTGGCGCTTAATATTTTTGAAATTTAGTGTCCTCCATAACAATAACAAAAAAAGTATCTTCCTCACAACTTCAGAGGATTGTTCTGAGGATCTAACAGTAGACTGAATGGATGGGAAAGTCCTCAATATAAAATGGGTGAGTCCTAGTTCGATAGCAGAAGTTTAAAATATGTCATTAAAATAAGGAATAGAGTGAAATTTTTACCTACGGGGCACTGTGTGTGAAAAGACTCGAAAGAAATGGTTTGCTATTTGGAAAAAAAAAAGGTGGTGGTATTTCTCTCAGTGCAATATAATGGTTAAGAATTCGGGTTAGGTTTAAACACCAGTTGTGTGACCAGAGGAAATT
>NW_026659684.1:0-565 GCF_009828535.3 Hylobates moloch | reverse complement strand
ATATAAAAATGGTGGCAAGAGTCATGTTGACTTTCTGTTCTTGGTAGATCTTTCTGATATTCCAATAATTATAAAATACAGCCCTGAGCCCATTAATTCTCAACTATCAAAACCTTCAGTGTACTGTTGAATGAATATAACTTCAGTTTGGGAAAATAAAAGAAGTTCTCAAAATGAATAGTAGTGATGGTTGCAGAACAGTGAGAAGGTACTTAATGCCAGTGAACAGTACACTTCAAAATGGCTAAAACAGTAAATTTCATGTTACGTGTATTTTACCACATTTAAAAAGTAAATTAAAAAAAGAAGTCAACGACAGCAACAAAAGCCTTCAATAACTCTCCACTGCTTAAAATATATGTAAACAATTTCTTAGCCAGACATTCAAGGTCCACAGACAGCCTCTCCCATGACCAACCTACTGTTCTAGTCAAAACCACACTCTCATGCTTTGCTGCCTCCAGGCCTCTACCCATGCTCACCTGTTCACAATGCCCTGAAAGGCACTTCCATCTTATTCTCTCACAACTCCCACCTTCACTCCAGCATATGTGTGTGCAGACTA
>NW_026659683.1:2033-3414 GCF_009828535.3 Hylobates moloch | reverse complement strand
AAAAAAATCTAGCCCGGCGTGGTGGTGCATGCCTGTAGTCCCAGCTACTTGGGAGGCTGACGTGAGAGGATTCCTTGGGCCTGGGAGGTCAATGAACAGTGAGCCGTGATCATACTACTGCACTTCAGCTTGGGTGACAGAGTGAGAAGTGCAAAAAAAAAAAGAAAGAAAAATACAGAGAATTGGGTGGAGCAGGTTAAAAGTTGAGGAAATTCCTGGCTGATGACCTGATAGGAGCTAGTTAGATTTATTCTATCCTAAAGACATAAAGCTAGTCCATGAAAGGCAGGTGGGAAGACTTTTTGAGACCCAAGGCTGTGAGGGAATTAAGAGCTTTATGGTGAAGATGAGTCTGAATGGGGCCTAATTATTGACACTTTATGATCTGGAATCCAATTGTGTGAATGAGGTCATCACTGTATCAAGACACAAAATTAATCACTCAAGTTTTAAAAGAAAATGTAGGGCTGGGTATAGTGGTGCACACCTGTAATCCCAGCACTTTGGGAGGCCAAGGTGGGCAGATTGCTTGAGCTCAGGAGCTCGACACCAGCTTAGGCAACATGGCGAAACCCTGTCTCTACAAAAAATACAAAAAGTAGCTGGGCATGGTGGCATGCACCTGTAGTCTCAGATACTTGGGAGGCTGAGGGGGCAGATCGCTTGAGCCCAGGAAGTCGAAGCTGCCAACATCATTGTACTCCAGCTTGGGTGACAGACCCTGTATTAAAAAAAAATGTACATTATAACACCATTTGTATAAAATTTTTAAAACTTCAGAAATTGGGCCAGGAGTGGTGGCTCATGCCTGTGATCCCAGCACTTTGGGAGGCCAAAGCGAGTGGATCATTTAAGGCCAGGGGTTTGAGACTAGCCTGGTCAACATAGCCAAACTATCTTTAGTAAAAATATCACAATTAGCTGGGCATGGTGGTGCACTCCTGTAGTCCCAGCTACCCTGGAGGCTGAAGCACAAGAATCGCTTGAACCCAGGAGGTGGAGGTTACAGTGAGCTGAGATCACATCACTGCACTCCAGCCTGAGTGAGAGTGAGACCTTGTCTCAAAAAAAAAAAAAAGAAAAAAATAGAAGTAACGGATGCCAAAAAAATCTCAGAAATCAATATTATATTTATGGATATATACAATGTAGTAAAGATATGAAAACATACCATAGGAAGGACCCTCACCAACTACCAACTTGAGGATAATGGTTGCCAATGGGGAGGGTAGAAGGGGGAATGGATAGGGAGAATGCTAATCGTGTTTGCAATGTTTTCTTTCTTCTTTTTTAAAAAAAGGATCTAGGTCAAGACCAGCCTGGCCAAGATGATGAAACCTCGTCTCTAAAAATACACACACACAAAAAAAAACAAAAACAG
>NW_026659683.1:1340-2023 GCF_009828535.3 Hylobates moloch | reverse complement strand
AAAAAAAAAAAAAAAAAAAAAAAAGGATCTAGGGTAAATATGACAAAAAGTGAACATCTGTTAAATCTGGGTTGTGACTTCATAAAGTGCTTATTATGATGGTGCCAACCTCATTGGGATGTTGTGAAGAATGAGATAATCAATCTAAAGTGCTTTCAACAGGCCGGGCATGGTGGCTCACCCCTGTAATCCCAGCACTGTAATGGTCTCAAAATAAATAAATAAGTGCTTTGAAGAGGACTGGTACATATAGACCCAGTAAGTATGAATCATTAGAATCAGCTGTTATTGTTTCTATACTTTGTTTCAAGGGTTTCTGGATCAAACATATTTAAAACCAAAAATAGCAACTCCATGTAAAAAGGCCACTATTAACTGCTGAGCACATTCAGCTTAGATAGGACTATCAGGAAAACAGTAAAATGACATTTATTACGAGTCACTTGATCTAACTGCAGTGAGAAATGGACAATGCTGCAGAGGCATCAAAAGGAAATGCAGGCCGGGCACCATGGCTCACACCTGTAGTCCCAGATATTCTGGAGGCTGAGGTGGGAGAATTGCTAGAGCCCAGGAGGTTAAGGCTGTAGTGTGCTATGACCACAGCTGTGAACAGCCACTGCACTGCAGCTTGGACAACATAGAGACAACCCTCTTTGTTTTTTTTTTTTTTTTTTTTTTTT
>NW_026659683.1:862-1330 GCF_009828535.3 Hylobates moloch | reverse complement strand
TTTTTTTTTTTTTTTTTTTTTTTTGTTGTTGTTGTTGTTTTAAGGCCAGGCATGATGGCTTATGCCTGTAATTTCAGCACTTTGGGAGGCCGGGGCCGGTGGATCACTTGAGGCCAGGAGTACAAGACCAGCCTGGGCAACATGGTGAAACCCGGTCTCTACTAAAAATACAAAAATCAGCCCAGCATGGTGGCGCATGCCTGTAATCCCAGCTACTCAGGAGACTGAGGGAGGAGAACTGGTTGAATCTGGTAGGTGGAGGTTGCAGTGAGCTGAGATTGTGCCATAGGGCCTTCATGCTTTTTTCATGGCCACTCTGCCTTCCTGGCCCTTCAGACTCTTAAGCTCTTCACCTTGGAAACAAGGTTAGCTGCCCTGGGATGCAGCTCCCTTCAAAAGAATTCATCTCCTCTATGCAGTACATCATCTCATCAGCCTCCACGGGAGCTTTTTATTTTTTTTTTTTTT
>NW_026659683.1:0-812 GCF_009828535.3 Hylobates moloch | reverse complement strand
TTTTTTTTTTTTTTGAGACGGAGTCTCACTCTCACCCAGGCAGTGGCGTGATCTCAGCTCACTGCAACCTCCGCCTCCCAGGTTCAAGCAATTCTCCTGCCTCAGCCTCCTGAGTAGTTGGGATTACAGGTGTGTACCACCATGCCCGGCTAATTTTTGTATTTTCAGTAGAGATGGGGTTTCACCATGTTGGCCAGGCTGGTCTCTAACTCTCGGCCTCAAGTTGATCCACCCGCCTTGGCCTCCCAAAGTGTAGGGATTACAGGTGTGAGCCATCACGCCCAGCCCCTGGAGTTTTGCCCAGTTTGGTCCAGAGAGGTAGCCTTCCTTTATGATGGCTCTGCTCTAGCAGCATGCATTACTGAACCTTGGAAGGACAGAGAAGGGTCCTAATATGTAGCCAAGGGCCTGAGTTTTCAGTCCTAGAATGATCAAAGCAAGCATCTGACCGCTACACACGATGCATATGGAGGTGAAGATGTGGGTCGGGGGGTGGGGGTGCGGGGGGCGGCAGTGACAAGCAGTAGAGGCCCTGCAAGGCCCAAGAGCAATGAGGGGCCAGATAGGACAAAAGGTTGAAGGGGAGAGTAGTTGCTAGACAGGCCAGCGGGGACCACCAGGAAGCTGCTGAGAGGATACGATGGGGATTAAGAGAGGGTGGGTGGAGACTGAAGATAGTGAGCCGCTGAGCCAGGCAGTTATTTAATTACTCCAACTTCGCCTTTTTTCAGAAGTGATTTCAGGTAGCTTGCCAGGGCACACAAGGTATGTCAAGGCAGCATAAATTAAAGATAGAAAAGCAGGGGAGGGTG
>NW_026659682.1:0-3414 GCF_009828535.3 Hylobates moloch | reverse complement strand
TAGTTCCCCGCTCCCCCGGGCGCCCCTCCGCACCCTCGCGACGCACATGGCCCCCGAGAGGAGCACTGGTATTTGCAGCCTCGGCGGCTCTCCTGGCCGCAGCGCCCTTTGTTGAGAGGTAGATTTGGATGAAACGGGGACGGGTTCCTGAAATCGGGAGCTGCTTGGGTCAAGTGGCTTCCCTCCTCTCCCGAAGAAAGGGCTCTGGAGGGGCTCCAGCAGCCAGAGAACGCCCCCATTTTATAGGGACGGGTTGCGTGGGGGGCGGCCATCCCGCCAAGGTGGGTGTTAGGCTGGAGAGAGCCCCGACAAAAATGTTATTAACTTAAGTTGGGGGGACACTTGTGTGAGATTGGATGGCTGGTAAGATGGCGGTTCCCAGTTGTTTCCAAGGTCTCCTGCATTTGTGTTTAAAATGCTAAAGTTTTCAAGGTGGTGTGTGTTGGGAGTCTTGGATAAGTGCTCTAAACATCACTTGGGAGGTGCTCCCTGGGAAGTGGGCATTTCAAATTTGGAGCTTTTTGTGGAGTGAAGATGGTGACTGGACGTTAGCTTTGCTGGAGGCTTCCTTTCTCACTACTACTTTTTCTCCTTTTTCTTTTTTCCCCTTTTGGAGACTGCAACTTTTCTCTCGACTTCTACTAAGGGATGCACTCAGCATCATGACTCCAGTCCACTACCTTTTACAGGTTTTGCCAAATGTCTGCATAGGTCATTTGGCAAAGGGATGCTTTAGAAGGGAGCACTAAAAAGTTGATTGCATATGTTTACGCAGTCACTTGGGCTTGACAGTGATATGGCATGATCTTTTTTCCCAGAGATTTACAGTTAATAATTGGAAGTAAACAAGTAGAGAGACTTTGATCATTACCAATTGCAATAAAAGGATTTAGTGGGCTTAGTGGTCACGGTTCAATATATGAAAGAGAAGCATGTATTAACCCCTTCTCTTAATGTGGGCAAAATTCCGAGCGTATTTATCCAAATGGAAGTTTAGGTTGGTGGTGTGTACAACGTTATGAGTAGTTCAACCTATATTTTATAGGAACCTTAACTCCCATGTTCTGGAAACACATTATAGGCTACAGTAAACAGTTGATACTTAAGGATGCAAATTATTGACAGCATATAACAAGTTATGAGACTCTATATGTTAACATTTGAGTTTTAAGTAGACTGACCAGAAGTCCCTGGGGTTGATTTTATAAACAAAATTATAATTTTTTAGATTTGAGTTAATTCCATACATCTACCCCAAAGTGTAGTCAGAAGTGTTTGAAATAACCCACTTGTGAGTCTTATGCCTAGTAAAAGTATCTTTAAAGCCATATACAAGTCATTGTGTATGCATGTATACACATACAGCTTTTGTAAGAAAATTAAGCATTTAATTGTACATGATAAATCCATTAATACTCTGTCACTAACTTCTTGGATGTATCTTAAGTGTGCAGATAGGCTTTCTCCCCAGGAGTCAAATTAACCCCAACTTTACCCATGCTTATGTTGGGCCGTGAACCCCAACTGGGGCTATGGAGTTCATTTGCATTTCTTAGATTGCAGTAGGCAAGCTGATGGTTAACATAAGAACTTGCTTCTGTTTTCCTTCATTTTGACATTCCTGGTGTTAGGCCTCCACCTAAAAACTGACAGCCCCATTTGAGTGTGTTACAATGGCAAGTTTTAACGGTTGAGTATTTTTACCATAGTATGTTTGGTGCATTTTTGTTTGCTTAACTGGCAGTTTCTGGGTGGGAACCTGGAAGGTTTTCACTTCTGAGGTGGAAGAGATTGTTTCTCAAATCTTATCAAGCATGTCAAACGCTTTGGAAGTCTTCATTAGGTTGCCACTACTTTCAAAGGGCATAAAAACATAAAGAACTGATTTTTATATAAGTAACAGTGGTATTTGTTAGCATTATAAATGGTCACAGGATTGTGGCCAAATTCTTCTGAACTGAAGTGGAGGAATTGTATGAATTAAGACAAGATGAATTTGAAAGACTTTTGGTCAAGTACATGTGACTTAAATGCTCAAAGCCAACCGGTAGATAACCCTCCACTGAGGTTTGATTGTTCTCCTTGTTAATACTTGTGTTTGTGTGGTGTTGGTTTTCTGCAAGGTAGAGGAGAAATAAAGGCAGCTATTTTTATTGGAGCCTCTTCATGAACTTCGTGATCGGTGGTTTTTTAGTGCAGTATGCTTTCACAGGCAAACAGAAATATCACCTTGCTATCTTTCTAGGAAAGATCCTATGGTTTCACAAGGAGAATTTTGAATTTTCTTTAAGCACCAAGAAGGCTGTTCTTTAATTTACCAAGTATAATTTGGTTTAAATATTGCTACTCTTTAGGGTCATTGTTCGACCTACAACTCCTCTGTGCCCCGCTTAGATTTATGTTAACATGTTGACAATATTCTCCAAAACAAGTAATCCAGAGATAACTGAGGAGTCACACAAGAAGTTTTCTGGTAGAGGTCGCCAGTTGCCACTGTGGTCACTTTCATAAGAGAGGCTTTGTTTTGTTTTTTACCATTTTCTAGAGGTTAGCTCTTAATTTCAGCCATTGAGCTGTGTTGATTGGTGTTTCCCTTTACTGCATTAATACACCTTAGGAATTAAAACCGCAGGTACATCTTACTGCAAGTTTCAAAAGGTTCTGGATTTCCATTCAAGGAAGATTTGAGAATGCACTTCAGTGAGGTCTGAAAGCTTAGTCTTATATCAGGTTCTGAAATGAATGAAGGAGGGGGGTTGAAGTTTATTTTTTAAGAATGCTACACGAAGTAATTGACTTCCCTGACTGTCGGCTGGTGTATGGTTGCTGACAGTTCCCCATTGTGACTTTCCTGTAATAGAGGTATCTGTTGGGAATATCATTTCATCGTATGGGGGGTTTTACATTTGTTTTTCTCTCCTGTCGCTGCTCTGGGTTGACAAGCTGTTGATTTAGCGTTGGAAATGGGCTGGTCACATGGTTCTGTACATATTGTCACTATCGTACCGATTAAAGTACTTTTTCTTGCCCCCAGCATAGTTTGTTCAAATAAAACACTGGGCTTTGCCCTCTCCTCCTCTTGTAAAACAGATTTCAGTCTTCAGCCTTTCCAAAACTTTGTATCGCTCATTTAATCTACAGGAGAGCGTCACATTAGAGAAGGAAGTTTTAAAGAGGTTCGGTTCAATAAACATCTCTGCAATTTGAGCCCTGACGGTTTCGGGCTAAGTGCACAGTTGGCAATTCTCAAAAAAATCCCTTCGTGAAATTTCTGACCGAGTGATTGCAGACAGGACAGACCGAGAGAGTCGAGATCTGAAACCAGCTCTGCGCATCAAGTCGACGTGGAAAGAGGCCCCCGGAGTGTCCGAAATGGCCGGGAGTGCGGTTTGCATTTTCCTTTCGCGGGCGCTG
>NW_026659681.1:0-3414 GCF_009828535.3 Hylobates moloch | reverse complement strand
GGGGTGACAGACTAAGACTCCATCTCAAAAAAAAAAAAAAAAAAAAAAACTGCTGAAGAATCTTTAGCCCAAGTCTATTAGCTCCAAAGGCTCTGTCCTAACCCACCTGCCTTGTGCAAGAAGAAACAAGTGAATTTCTGTGTGCAGAGGGATTCTCTGCATTGAAAAGCGAAGGGAGAAAAAAGGAAAAGACTGATAGACTTCACTATACAAAAATTTACCATCCCTGAATGTCAAAAAAATCATAAAACTTAAAGGAAAATCACAATGAAAATATTTGCAACAAGTGTGATATAAACTTGTGCAAGTAGATAACAGAAAAACTATAGCTTCAATAGAAAAATGGCAAAGAGAATTGAACAGACCATTCGCAAAAGAGGGATTATGAAAGTCAATAACTCTATCAAATAATCTCAACATGACCACAATCAAATGCAAATCAAAATGAACGTTCACCACCTTCACCTTGCAATGTATTGTGTTTTGAAATGAAAATATTCAGAATAGGAAGGTTAGAATGAGGCGGGCACTCTCTTGTACAGCTTACTGGTGTATATATGGAAAAAAAATTCTGGAAAACAATGTATCATTCTGTATCAAGAGCCTTAAAAACATTCCTGTCCCTTGATCTAGTAATTCCACTCCTCGGAATCTATAACCAGACATGTTTATAACATTTCTGCACAAAGATCTTCATCAGTCATATTTATAACAACAAAATGCTGTTGATAACTTAAATATCTGATAATAGAAGAATCATTTCATAAAGTGTGGCACATCATGTAATAGAATCCTGTACATCCATTAAATATGATCATTAGGAAGAAAACCTAACTAAATGGGAAAATGCTAATGCTGCTAGAAATCTCAGACTAAAATTATACATATACATGTAATAAATGTATATACAAAATGGAAATTACATACATACAGGGAGGAAGAGAGAAGAAGATACACCAGCAAATTAGCAATGTTTATGCTAGTGTCTCGTGATAGGGTGGTTACTTTTCTGCTTTTTGCTTTGTACTTTCTGTGCTTTGTATAAATACCATTTTTTAAAGTGACTCTAAAGAACAGGACGTCGCTGTTTCTCAGATCTATTTGTTTCTCCGTTGCCACTGACAGCTGTGTGGTCCAGCAAGCCTCTCTGCTCTGGGGAGGTCCCAGCTGATCTCTCGGGGCCAGCCCTCCGTGGGGTTGTTTACAATAAGTATTGAACCCAAACTGTTAGGGTCCTGCACTTGTTAATATGGTGTTTTTCTAATGAAAAGGGACAATGGGAGCATGAAGTGAGCAGGGGAGAGAATCTGGTCCCCACGTGCTGCCTCACCTGTCAACCCTGAGTCACCCCCATCATGGAACACGCTGTGCTCCTTCCATTGTCCTCAGCCCCAGGACTTCAGTCCCCTCTGCACCCACCCCTCAATTGGAGCCTAGTGGTCTTCAGATGCCTGCCTTTCTTCCTGATATCATGTTCATTGCCCCTGGTTTCACTCCACATGCCTCCGTGCCCCCATCCCTTCCTCCTGCCGGCTTCCAGGCTCCCAGCCCTGTCCCCAGCAGCCTCAGTCACAGGGGCATCACTCAGTCCTCTTCCTGCTTCCATCTCTCTGAGTGCTTCCTCCAAGGAGGCCTCAAGTGACAGCTCAGCATCCCCCGGAGGCCTCCAGGAAGTTTCCGAAGCAATCCTCTGCCCCCATTCTCCTCTCTCCTCTATGTGGAATGTTCTTCACAGATGGGTTTTGTACTCCTCTGCTTCTGAGATGTCACTAGTCACTTTTAGCTCATAAAGACTAATTGCCAGCATGATTTTTTGGTTTTTTTTAGACGGAGTCTAGCTCTGTCGCCCAGGCTGGAGTGCAGTGGCACGATCTCGGCTCACTGCAACCTCCACCTCCTGGGTTCAAGCAATTCTCCTGCCTCAGCCTCCCAAGTAGCTGGGATTACAGGCACCCGCCACCATGCCCAGCTAAATTTTTTGTATTTTTAGTAGAGACAGGGTTTCACTGTGTTGGCCAGGCTGGCCTCAAACTCCTGACCTCGTGATCCGCCTGCCTCGGCCTCCCAAAATACTGAGATTACAGGTGTGAGCCACCACGGCTAATCACCAGCATGATTTTTTTTTTTTTTTCGAGACAGAGTTTCCATCCTGTTGCCCAAGCTGGAGTGCAAGGGCGCCATCTTGGCTCACCGCAACCTCTGCCTCCCGGGTTCAAGCAGTTCTCCTGCCTCAGCCTCCCGAGTAGCTGGGATTACAGGCATATGCCACCATCCCTGGCTAATTTTGTATTTTTAGTAAAGATGGAGTTTCTCCATGTTGGTCAGGCTGGTCTTGAATGCCCAACCTCAGGTGATCCACCTGCCTTGGCCTCCCAAAGTGCTGGGATTACAGGTGTGAGCCACCTTGCCCAGCACCAGCATGATTTTTATGTGTGTGAAGCATTCGGTGGGTGCTTACCACATGCCTGGCCTTGGTCTATAAATGTCACTCATATCTTTCCATTTTATCCTCTCAATAACCCAAGGAAACAAGGAAAAGACAAACAACCCTGTTTTCTAAATGTGCAAAGGATCTGAATTGACATTTCTCCAAATACAAATGGCCATTAAGCATGAGAAAAGACGTTTGGCATCATTAGCCATTAGAGAAATGCAAATTAAAACCACAATAAGACATCGCTTCACACCCACTAGGATGGCTATAATAAAAAAGATAGTAACAAGTGCTGGTAGGGAAGTGGAGACATTGGAACCCTCAGATGTTGCTGGTGGGAATGCAAAATGGTGGATCCACCAAGGAAAACAGTTTAGCAGTTCCTCAAAGTGTTAGACTTAAATGACCCAGCAATTCTGCTCCTAGATATAGACCCAAGAATATTGAAAATATATGTTTGCACAAAACCTTGTATATGAATGTTCATCGCAGCATTATTCATTATAGCCCAAAAGTGGAAACAACCCAAATGCCTGTCAACTGATGAATGGATAAACAAAACGTGGTTCTTTCAATACAGTGGCTCATTAGTCAGCCCTGGAGAGGAATGATTCATGCCGCAACACAGATGAAGCTTGACAGCATTGTGCTCAGTGAAAGAAGCTGGCCCGAAAGTCCACATGTTGTATGTTTCCAGTTATGAAACATCCGGAAAAGATAAATCCATAGACAAAAAGTCATTTAGTTGTTGCCAGGGGTTGGGTGGAGAGGGAATAGGGAGTGACTGCTATGGGTACACGGTTTCTTTTCGAGGTATTGAGAATGTCCTGGAATTAGACAGTGGTGTTGGTTTCACAACATTGTGAATGCACTAAAAACACGATAAAGAATTGTATACCAAGGCCGGGTGCAGTGGCTCACACCTGTAATCCCAGCACTTTGGGAGGCCGAGGCGGGTGGATCACCTGAGGTCAGGAGTT
>NW_026659680.1:0-3414 GCF_009828535.3 Hylobates moloch | reverse complement strand
ATTCCACTCCACTCCACTGCACTCCACTCCACTCCACTGCATTCCATTCCATCCCATTCCATTCCATTCCACTGAAGTCCATTCCATTCATTTCTTTTGACAGTTTCTCACACTGTCACACAGCCTGGAGTGCCCTGGGACAATCTCTGCTCAAATTTCATTTCACCATTCCATTCTATTCCATTCCATTTCATTAAATTTCATTCCGTTCTACTCCACGCCACTGCACTCCATTCCACTCCAGTCCATTACACTCGCTCCATTCCACTCCACTACACTCCATACCTTCAATTACATTCCACTCCATTGCACTCCAATCCACTCCCCTCCACTCCACTCCACTCCTTTCCACTCCATACCATTCCATGCCATTCCATTCCATTCCTTGCCATTCCACTCCATTCCATTCCATTCCTTTCTTCAACAGGATCTCACTCTGTCACCCAGCCTGGAATGCAGTGACACATTCTCAGCTAACATTTAATTTCACCATCCCAATCCGTTCCATATGATTCCATTACATTCCACTCCATTCCATTACATTCCACTCCACTCCACTCCACTCCACTGCACTCTATTCCATTCCATTCCATTCCACTCCAATCCACTCCACTCCAATCCGCTCCACTCCACTCCTCTCCACTCCATTCCATTCCATTGCATCCCATTCCATTCCACTCCACTCCACTGCACTCCACTCCACTCCACTCCATTCCATACCATTCCATTCCACTCCATTACATGCCAATCCACTCCACTCCTCTCCACTCCACTCCAATCCACTCCATTCCATTCCATTCAATGCCAGTACACTCCACTCCATTACATGCCAATCCACTCCACTCCTCTTCACTACTCTCCACTCCAATCCACTCCATTCCATTCCGTTCAATGCCAGTCCATTCCACTCCAATCCAATTTACTCCACTCCACTCCACTATATTCCAAATCGTTCCATACCTTTCTTTCAACAGGATCTCAACCTGTCATCCAGGCTGGAGAGCAGTGGAAGAATCTCTGGTAACATTTCATTTCACCACTCTATTCCATTCCTTTCCATTCCATGCCACTTCACTGCACTCTAGTCCACTCCACTCCACTTCATTCCGTTCCATTCCACTCCATTCCACTCCTCTCCACTCCCCTGCACTCCACTCCACTCCATTCCACTCCACTTCACTCTACTCCACTCCATTACACTCCACTCCATTCCAATCCATCCCATTCCATTCCACTACATTCCACTTATCTCCACTCCACTCCATTCCATTCCATCCCATTTCATTCCAATCCATTCCACAACAATCCACTCCACTCCACTGCCATCCATTCCAATAGACTCCATTCCATTCCATTCCATTCCATTCCATTCCATTCCATTCCATTCCATTCCATTCCATTCCAAGCCATTTCATTCCATTACTTTTTTGCGACAGGATCTCACTCTGTCTCCAAAGCTGGAGTGTAGTGAAACAATCTCAGCTCACATTTCATATCACTGTTCCATTCCATATCCTTCCATTCCACTCCGTTCCATTCCATTCCACTCCATTCCACTCCTCTCCACTCCTCTCTATTCCACTCCTTTCCATTCCAATCCACTCCATTCCACTCCACTCTATTCAACTCCACTGCACTCCACAACAATCCACTCTAATCCACTCCACTCCATTCCATTAAATCCCATTACATTCCACTCCATTCCACTCAACTCCACTCCACGCCATTCCACTCCACTCCATTCAACTCCACTGCACTATGAACCACTCCACTCCACTCTACTCCTCTCCATTCCATTAAATCCCTTTTCATTCCACTCCATTCCACTCCACTCCACTCCTATAGATTCCATTCCATTCCATTACTTTACATTCCTTTCCACTCCATTACACTCCACTCCACTACAGTGCACACCACTCCACTCCAATCCATTCCATTCCATTCCTCTCCATTCCATTCCACTCTTTTCTATCGACAGGTTCTCCCTCTCCCACACAGGCTGGAGTGCATTGTCAGAATCTCAGCTAATATTTCATTTCACCAATTCTTTCCATTTCATTCTGTTCCATTGCACTCCATTCCACTCTACTCCACTCCATTCCACTCCACTACATTCCACTCCACTCCTCACCACACCACTCCACTCCACCCCATACCATCCCATTCCATTCCACTACATTCCACTCCAATCCACTCCATTCCACTTCTATCCATTCCATTCCATTCCTTCCCATTCCTCTCCACTCCATTGACAACGTTCCACTCCCATCCATTCCATTCCTCTCCTTTGTATTCCATTCCATTCTATCTGCAGGATGTCTCACTCCCACACAGGCTGGAGTGCATTGGCACAATCTCAGCTAACGTTTCATTTCACCATTCCCTTCCCTTCCATTATATTCCATTCCATTGCACTCCCCTTCAATCCATTCCACTCCACCCCTCTCCACTCCACTCCATTCGACTCCTCTCCATTACACTCCACTCCACTCCATTCCAATCCATCCCATTCCATTCCAATATATTCCACCAAACTCCACTCCACTCCTTTCCATTTCATCCCATTGCATTCCAATCCATTCCACACCAATCCACTCCACTCCACTGCCATCCATTCCAATAGACTCCATTCCATTCCATTCCTTTCCATGCCACTGCATTCCATTAAATCCCAGCACTTTGGGAGGACTAGGCAGGTGGATCACCTGAGGTCAGGAGTTCGAGACCAGCCTGGTCCAACATGGTGAAACCCACTCTCTACTAAATATACAAAAATTAGCCTGGCATGGAGGCATGCACCTGTAATCCCAGCTACTCAGGATGCTGAGGTGGGAGAATTACTTGAACTTGGGGGTGGAAGTTGCAGTCAGTAGAGATCACGCTACTGCACTCCAGCTTGGGTGGCAGAGCAAGACTCCATCTCAAAAAAAAAAGGAGGAAATAAGCATAATTAAAGCAACTGGGTATATATTTAAAAATGCAAAAGTTCACTTTTTCAGAAAAATATTAAAAGATTAAATCTAACAAATATCTAGGTAGACTGATGGAGAAAAATACAGAAAATGCACAAAACACCAGTTACCTGGAATGCGAAGGATACAAAATGTCAGCAGTTGTAGATTTTAAATAAGCAATCACTGAGTTCAACCATGATGGGGTATATTGGACACAGGAAGCGGAACATCACATTCCGGGTACTGTTGTGGGGTGGGGTTGGGGGGGGCGGGGACAGCATTAGGAGATATACCTAATGCTAAATGACGAGCTAATGGGTGCAGGAAATCAACATGGCACATGGATACATATGTAACAAACCTGCACATTGTGCACATGTACCCTAAAACCTAAAGTATAATAATAAAAAAAAAAGAATTGAACAACTGGGAGGAGAAAATAAACCTTCTCATTTGCAAA
>NW_026659679.1:0-3414 GCF_009828535.3 Hylobates moloch | reverse complement strand
AAAAAAAAAAAAAAAAAAAAAAGGGGAGGTGCTCAGTCAAGCCTCTGAGAGGAGGGGAGCGGGAGAGGAGTCCGTTGCTCAGAGCCCCCTAGGGACTGGGACCCGTTGACTCTGAGCTGCTTTTGAGGCTGGATCACGTACCAGCGGCCTGGGGGTCGTACAGGATGGGAGAGGCCGGGGCTTGGGATGTTGCCAGATCTACGTTGAAAAGTGAAGCAGGAAGCGAGGCACCGAGGCTGGGCACATGGGGAAAACCGCGGAGAGCCGGCCTTTGGGGACAAGAAGTGCGGGAACAGTGGTTGACAAATGGTGAGTGTGGGGGTAGAACAGCAGTAACACAATACCAGGATCCACGGAGTGGCCAGGGCCAGAGTGAAGGAACAGGACTCTGCAGATGGGGAGGGTCAGGGGCTGGGTGGCTTGAAGGGTGGTTGCAGAATTTGGGGAGGGCAGCTAGCCTGTGACCCAGGTTCCAAGGGCACTGAGGTCTGGGCCAGGCCGCTTGGAGGCACCAGAGCCTCAGAGGAGGGGTGGGGTAGAGGAAGGGATCCAGCATGGTGTCCCCCTTGGCCACCAGAGGGAGTTTTCTACATTTGATCATGGCTCATCGCTGCTTGAAATTCTACGTCGCAGTGTGGCCTGCACTGAAGAGGGCCCACACCTGTGGTTACCTCAGACTCACCTGCCACCTGCCTCAGGTGCATGAGAGAAAACAGGAAACCAGAAATTGCCAGGATCAAGGATTATGGGAAAAGAGTAAACGCCTAGCTGTCAGAGCTGAGGTTCCACCAAGGAGCACTGATGGGTGCTTCTCCTCATTAGGAAGGCGGTGTGGTGGCTCACACCTGTAATCCCAGCACTTTGGGACACCGAGGCGGGTGGATCACCTGAGGCCAAGAGTTCGAGACCAGCCTGGCCAACATAGTGAAACATCATCTCTACTAGAAATACAAAAATTAGCTGGGCATGGTGGTGGGTGCCTGTAATTCCAGCTATTCAGGAGACCAAGGCAGGAGAATAACTTGAACCCAGGAGGCAGAGGTTGCAGTGAGCCGAGATTGCTCCACTGCACTCCAGCCTGGGCAACAGAGCAAAAACTCCATCTCAAAACAAAAAAAAAAAAAGAGGGGACACCAATTCCCAGCACTCCAGGCCTAACTTCATAGCACCCACGTCATGTCAAGTGAGTAACCAAAAGTCAGTGTGCATATGTACACACCTATACATATCTCATGCTAAGTTTTCTGTAAGGGTTCTTTTTATTGCAGAGACACTGTTTTGTTTCTGGTTTATGAAATACAGTGAACATTTATGGACACAAAGCTGAGGTGACAGGGTGGGGAGGGGAGCCTTGGAACAGCACCAGGAATCCTGGTTGAACCCTCCAAGTGAAAAGATCCTGCCGCGACATACGTGAACCAGGTGGGACACGTGAGCACGTCTCACCTGATCCGGCCTGTGGTGGGGAGAAGCAATTGAGGAAGGCCTCCTGGGCAGGAGGACGCTGTTGCCGAGGCTGCTGAGCAGGATGTGTTGGGCCTGTGACTTAAGCAGAAAGGGCACTCAGGCCCACATGTTTAGATGTGAGGACCTGCTTGCTGTGCTCAGGGAACCACAAGTCACCTGGTCTTAGGGAAAGGTGAGGGGACTGGAGAATTCTGAGGACCTTGAGGTAGATTGGCCCTGCCAGGCATGTAGGCTGGCTTTAGCTCACTGATATGCCTTGTTTAGCCCAGAGAGGTTTTCTTTTTTTAATTGATTACTTGATTTAAGAAACATTTAAAAATTAGGATGTGCTATTTTGAATGTTTATCCTCTATGAAACTCATGTTCAAACTTAATCTCCAATGTGGCAGTACTGAGAGGTGGGGCCTCTAAGGGTGGTTGGGATTAATCTGTCGATGGATTCATGGATTGAAGGGTTATCACCGGAGTGGGACTGGTGGCTCCATTAGAAGAGGAAGGAAGACCTGAGCTGGCCTGTGAGCATGCTCAGCCCCCTGGCCATGTGACACCTGCGCCACCCTCAGGACTCTGCAGAGTCCCCAGCAGCAAGAAGGCCCTCACCAGGTGCAGCCCCTCAACCTTGGACTTCTCAGCCCCCAGGGCTGTAACAAATAAATTCTTTTTTAAAGTAAATTACCCAGTTTCAGGTATTCTGTTATAAGCAACAGAATAACAAACAGACTAAGACAAGAGCACAGCGGGGTGGAGGAGCTAGGGGTGCCTGGGGCATCGGGGACTTGTCCGGAGGCCAGCTGTGTATGCAGCTGCAGTGCCGACAGGTTTCTGTGATCCTGATATCCCCCACCCTTGACTGGCCTGGATTCCAATCCAACTCTTGTCAGCTGTGCTCCTCTGGGCGAGGGATTCACTTCTGTCTGCCTTGGTTCTGTAGGAAGTGGCATGGCGAAGGAGGGAAGCAGGAAGGGCTGGGTGCAGCCCCTGCAGCAGGGATGGTGTAGGTCCTTATGCTGACTGCCTCTGTCCCCTCAACACCTTGCCCGCCCTCCCCCATTGCACTAACCCACATCTTCCCCTCTCCCCTACAAGGACCCAGAGATGTGCTGAAGGGTGTAAGTCAGGGCTGTCCCAGCTGTGTGTTGTAGAAAAGCTAAACTGCACTTAAACCAATGGGGATGTTTACTGGGAGGTGCCTGTAACATCACACCCAGGGGAGGCAGGGGCAGAGCTGGTCTGGAAACCCTAGGGCCATGGAGGCCACTGCAGGCCCAAATGGAGTTTGAAAACCCACAACAATGGACTCTGATGGTCCCTCAGACAAGGGCTTCCATCCTGGGACTAGTCAGCCATGCTGGGCAGACAGGCTCATGTGAGGACATGGCAGGGAAGGGCAGAATTGGGAAAGGCAGAAGTCTGGAGGTTTCTTCTATGGTGATGATTAGAATGAGGGCATCTGAGCTGGGGCACAGTATGGAAACAGGGTTATTTGGGGGCTGTATAACTGAATGCTGAACCCAGTGGCCCTTAGCCCTCCTCCTCCGGGAATCCCCCAGAGCACCAGCAGCTGAGACCGTCCTCTCAGGCAGGGAGCTAGCAAGCTGTTCTCCAGAAGTGTGACCAGCCCTAAAGGGAAGACCTGAGATATGAACATGATGACACCCCCACCCCTGCCAGACTTCCCAGCAGTGAATCTTGCATCAACCAGCCCTACCATGTGCTTAGAACTTCCAGTCAGCCCACGTTGAATCTGAACAGACAGCTCAATGTCATATGGCTAAGAAAAGTAAGACAAAAAACTGCATCTTGAAAGAAACAGCCTCTGTGGAGAAGGAAAATTCAAAAAATAAAAATAAAACTATTGCTAGCTTCAGAGAGAATGAAAAAATATTACATCCTTAAAACAAGAACCAGCCATTTAAAAGTTATTCAGCACAGGTGTATGCAACATGG
>NW_026659678.1:0-3414 GCF_009828535.3 Hylobates moloch | reverse complement strand
TATAAATCATGCTGCTATAAAGACACATGCACACGTATGTTTATTGCGGCACTATTCACAATAGTAATTAAGACATATTTATACTAAAAAAAGTTATTTGTTGTTTATTTGAAATTCACATTTAGCTGGGCCTTCTACATTTTATCTGGCAACCTTGCTCTCAATTGCCCTCAGAATAATGTCCAAATCATTTAATTGCTTTGGAGTTTGTGATGTGCTTGTAGCTTATTTCTTCAACCTCTTGAGATTTTTACACCATTCCCCACTTAGACTTTATGTTCTAGACATGCCTGAATATTTGCAGTTCCCTGAATGAATATTTTTCTCTGAACTTCTGGCCTTTTCACAGGATATTCTCTTATTCTTACCATTCTTTACCTAACTGTTTTGTCAGATCAGATAAGAAGTCACTCCTCCAAAATGTAGGTTAGGAGCAACCATGCCTTGCTCTTCTCCAAGCAGAGTTCCTATTACACTGTCTAGTAATTGTCAGATAAACAATTGTAATTGTTTGTCTCTCTCTAGACTTCAGGCTCTTCGAAGGTAGGGGGATATCCATCTTGCTCAGTGTTGCATTCTTTTGCCTTCCTGGCACATAATAGCATCTGAAGCAATAGATGGTGAATAAAGTGATCTCAAAAGTGTAATTATGGAGAAAGTCTCCTTGCCCACTTTGTTTATTCAGAAAACAAGGAGCCAACAAAGTATTCATAATAAAATGACTATTGGTGCGTATGTGTATTCTGCATGTTTTGCCCATGTCAGATCCATTTTTTACATGAATATATTTAACATTATTACAAAGTTTTAAAATTTTGTTTCTCAGGTAAGGTATACATGATTGGCTCCTTTTAGCAGCAGTGTCTGTGTGGTTCAAATCAATGGTATAAAAATTATGGCTTTAATCATTCTGATAAATCATTGTAACTTTAGAGCTTACTTATCAATTTCTACAGAATTTAATATCAAGATGTAGTTTACCCAGCTGATTCTATGTTTGCTTATTGGCAACCTTTATATAATTTGAATGTATAAGACGATGATGAACACCACATAAAATCCATACTGTATGGCACTAGTGCTGAGCAACTCAAGGCCTCTCAGGGATGTCCCTAGCAAATCTTATCCTAGAACTTAGACTGATCAGTAAGCAATCATTAATGTAGCCATTTTTCATGGAGAACTACTGTATGGTCATTTGTGATTGTGCTATGCTAATGTGGATCTGGCACCTTCATCATGCAGTTCACTGAATACGAACTTGCCAAATTGTTCTTTTCTATCAAGGTCAAGTTTCACCCAAATCAACACGAACTTTTTCCATGAATTTAGAAAATGGCAACTGGGCAGCCCATGCTACTTGACTCTGGAGGCGGGGCTCAGACACCAGGCCAAACAGAGAATGAGCTAAAACAGGTCCAGCGGGGGAAACAGGTTTCCATAAGACAAACCCCACCAGTGTGCCACGTTAATTTACCATTGCCATGGCAACATCTGGAAGTTGCTGCCTTTTTCCATAATAACGACCAAACAACTTGAAGTTGACACTTTTTTCCTAGGAATTTCTGCATATAATTTAAAGTAGGTATAAATATGCATGCAGACATGCCTTTGAGCTGCCACTCAGGGCACATTGCCTATGGGATAGTCCTGCTCTGCAAGGAGCAGTACCTCTGCTGGCTGCTGTACACTCTGCTTCAATAAAAGTTCACCCTTGAATTCTTCACTGGGCAAAGCCAAGAACCGCTGGGCAGAGCCAAAAACCCTCCCTGGCTAAGCCTCAATTTTGGGTCTTGCTTGTCCTGCATCACTACCAGTTCCTTTCTGGATAATAAAGCTGGCTTCAAATAGAGAGTGTAGAATTTTGAGTCAAAGATCACTCTGAACACTTTCTGCTTTTGTTAGTCTTTGAGCCTCCTCCACCTTCTTTGTAAAATGGAACTAATAATATGAATTTTTGGAAAAGTGTTGTTTTAGGTTTCTAACCTTTTAAAAATATTTTACGCTCAGCCAATTTCATCAGAAAATGTTGTTTTTCTGCCTGTGTTTTTTGTCTGCCTACTGCCTGCCCACTTCTCTGCCTCTCTTTTATGTGCTTGGAAGTAAACACACACACACACGCCCCTGGGAAATTTGAATGGAAACACCTCTGGTACCCATGGAACAAGTACTGGCTCAAACCATCCATAGGTTAGCTGAATATTAGGGAAGCCAACCTCCTCTGCACTGGTTTGACATTACTCCACTTTAGGATGTCGAAATATTAGCAAGTCTAGTGAGCAGATCACCTTATTTCTAATTGCTATTCCAAGTGATATCAAATGAACTTGATGAGGGTCTTGATAAACAGCTGATGGGAATGTAACCACTATCTTTCTACATCTTCATATGTCTCAACAATAAAGTTATAATACTTAAAGAGTGTTATGCATTTCTATTTCTTGCAGCCTTAAAAAACCTGCTGAAAATACAAGTGTCTAAAATCTTATTGCCAGAACCAACAACTGGGAAAAAAATATATGATTAATAACATTTATAGTAGTTTGCTTCCAATAATGAAAAATTCAAAATAACAGAAACATCAAAAACTGGTGGAAATTAGTGGCTATGCTTTACAAATTTTATCATTGAGCAGGGCCATCAGAATCTTGCTCTAATAAAGCTATATGCTAGGAAGCCCCTGGCTTCACCTGGCTACACTGAAGACCGAGTGGATTAACAGCTTGAGATGTACCTGAAGTCCATTCATGGCATGCTCACTGGGAAGTTCTAAACTAAAGCATTTGCTTACAATGGGGTATTTTAGTTGGCAAAAATGGTCACATAAATCTAAATGAAAAGATTTCTACAGCAGATTGCATAGGAAAAAAGGTTACAGTTAAGTATATATAGTTTACACAATTTATGCATATGTGCATGCCTGAAGAGCTGTCTGGAGAGAGTCAGCAATATCATATTATGAAGTGATAGGATTCTGGGTTCTAATTTAAATATATATATATGTATTTGTTATATAAAAATTTTTACAAGTGTTTGCCGCATCTACTGTGAGAATGAAGACCATTCTCGGCAGACTGTTGATATTTCAGAAAATGTAGACATCACTCTGAAGGGATGCATAGTTTTTGTGAAGGGCCCCAGAGGAAACCTGCAGGGAGACTTCAGTCACATCAATGTAGAACTTAATCTCCTTGGAAAGGAAAAGAAGAGGCTCAAAGTTGACAAAAGGGGGGAAACAGAAAGAAAGTGGCTACGGTTTGCGCTGTTCGTAGTAACATACAGAACATGATCAAAGGTGTTACACTGGACTTCCATTACAATATGAGGTCTGTGTATGCTCACATCCCCATCAATGTCATTATCCCTGAGAATAGGTCTCTTTTTGAAATCAGACATTTCTTTTTTTTTTTTTTT
>NW_026659677.1:0-3415 GCF_009828535.3 Hylobates moloch | reverse complement strand
TCAGATTTAGGCATTCCTATAACCTTAGTAAAAACTGAAATATGGGCTCTGAAAGACAGCACATACATAATGAAAAATACCTACCCCATTTTATCCTTAAATATGTTTAGATCTAGTTAACTCAAAATTGATTCAAAATTTACTTCATTAGTTTATTTTTAAGTCATTTTTCAGATACAGTATAAGAAAGAAGTTACCCTCATATTACAGAAAATAAAGCTTGAAATACGTGTCTCATATTTATGTTAGATACCTCAAAGAGAAAGGCTTTTCAAATAGCTACCCTTTATTCTAGTCCCATGAAATTTGATAAATCATTGGTCAGGAGATGATAAAGTCTCATAAAACAATAGAAAGAAAAGTTAATATTTTTTCAATAGTAAACAATTTGACAGGCCATGCAGAAGTAATGCTGATTTCTAGAGTCTTTTATAAAGTTGTTTCTAAAACATACACATAGACAAATTATAGCAATTTTGTGCTATACAGTTGCAGACACACAAAAAATTGTTTTTTTCCCAAAAGAGGCCCTTTTTTATTAAATGTTATGCCCAATTAAATTCAGTTAATTGTTTTGGTGTAAAATGAGTTGCTGTGAAGTTGTTTTCCCTGAGGGAGTAAGCAGCTCTCTAGCTTTGGCGTATAGGACAAACATCTGAAAGCAATCAAATATCATTCCTGTTCCACAAGAAGTTTTTCCTTAATATAGGATCATTTTGCCTAGATACAGTTGGTTTTAATAAGGCTAATAGAGTTTCTTTAAATGATAGTATAACCAATCCAAGCCACACCACATTCTAAGTGCCTAAATGCCCTACAAAGTGCAGTTGCCTGCAAGGTACGGAGTCACATGAGTTTATAGCACTTCGTGAGACCCCCTAAATAGCAGTGAAAGGAAGGCATAGTCTTTAGCAAATTGAATCTTGCAAAGAATGTAAATGTATGCTAATTATAAATGTACTTATTTCTCACTGTTCACTTTTTGAGCAATAGATTTTATATCAATTATAGCAAATAGCAATGATCCGACATTGTTTTATATTTGTCTGAGAAATTAGGACTCCAAAATCTTTTTAATTTTATGCAGCATTTAAAGGGTTCTTAGTCATCTTAACTATAGTAATCAGTCATAAATAATTGAATAATATGATCTTCAAGGACTGGAGGTTAAAGACTAAATTTCATTTTTATTCTAACAATGATGGAAGCCTGAATAAGAAAATTGCTCCTGACTAACCTCTAAAATACATGTACAGAAGTCTTCCAAAAACAACAACAACAACAACAAAAACCATTACTTCACTATGTAGAATGAGCCAAATGATAGCATTTTTTCTTATAATCCCTAATTTACCATATGTAAATAAGAACTTATAGAAGCAATGCATAATTTTATATGTAATCTTTTTAAGGAATTATAGATTAGTCAGCATTCTTCAAAAGATCCTGCTAATGTTCTAACGAAACCAGCAGATGCTGGAATCTTGCAAGAATATATTGGAAATTGTATTACATAAATGGAATTTCAACTAATTTATATTTTCATAAAATGATTCATTTCAAATTAATGCACCAGAATAATCTACTGTTGTCAGAATTAAAATACAGCAAAATAGAATAATAATGTTCATATTTAACGTGGATTTAAATAGTCATATTGTCATGTAAAAATATTTGTAAAGAATTTCTAGAGTGGTCTATACCAGAAGCCTCAAAATTTCTTAATTCACTCCATTGTGTAGTGGCCAGATGGATGTGCAAGAAATTATGGAAGTCAGAACATAAGGTAACTTGGAGAAATCTGGAGGGGCATAGAAACTGATATAAGACTTGAACACCTGAGTGAGGTGTTGAGACAGATGATACAGTCTCAGTGGCAAACTCTTGAGGATCAGCCAGAAGTTAAGATACGGTGCCTGGAAGTTGTAATTTCAGGCATTATTCAGGTAAGGATAAACATCAAAAGGTCTAATGAGTGCCATGTTAGCATAAATTGGTAGCTAACTTAAAGAGAGAAAGACTTGTTATAAAAATACAAATGTTTCTCAGGGAAGCAAAAGGCAGAACTTCAGCAGGAAGGCCTAGGAAAGACATAGAAACAATCATTGGAAAACTACAAGCTAACCACAAAATCATCTGTCTCCGTCTTGATCTCCTCTGTGCTGATCTGCTTCACTTCTCTCATTCTGAAAATGAGTTTTATCTGCTCTATAGTGTTGCTCAGCACTAATAGCCCTCAACTCATTTCCCTTTCAAGAGTGATGCCAGACTGATTGGAACCACCTGTATTCCATTTCGAAGTCCTCCTGGAAAAGATTCATTGGCTTAAGTCAGCAGTTCAATTAATTGGAGCTATAAGTGGAATAACAGAGATGTAGAATCAATGAAAACTATCTGGAAGAAAAGCAAACAACCTGTGATTTCTGTATTTCTGTATAAAGGAGAACGTTACCAAAAGAATGTGTGCTGGGACAAAGATCCAGAATTGAGAGGAGAAATAACAAAAATAAGGAGGGTCACCAAAACCCACATCACTTGTATAATTATCTGCTAAGATCATTAATCCTAGAGTGAGACCAGGGTATTTGGCAAAGATTCCTTGATCCATCAACTCTGAAAGAGGACTAGTGGATTTGGGATAGAATAGGATAAATAAATGGACAAGAAGAGTTGGAAGAGTTGACGTGTGGAGGATGAAACCTAGACCCAAGGTTTCTATGTATGTGGAATTAAGAGGCAGGTGCACCAAGTCCTAAAATTGAATAAAGGTCACTCAGAGACACCTGGAAATACAACAGTATGATTAAACACCAAATATCAAGTTTGAGAAAATAATTTTATTTCTCATGAAATAGCAGGATTGGAAGCTGTTCATATACACTTTTATGGCTCAGATATAGAAATTCCTTGAGCCAACCAGTGGTGGTTCTAGTGATTGCATCCCCGAGAAACAAGCGGGCAAATACGGAGGAAATAAACTAACAGTGACAATTCTTATTAGCTGTATATTCTTTATTGCTAGTTCTGCAGTTGCTATTCTTTCAGCCTAGAATGTGCCCCTCCACAATGCTCTTTATCTGTATGGCATTTACTCCCATTTAGGTCTCATTTGAACAATCATCTCTTCGTTCAGGCTTTCCAGACTCTTCTAGTATCTCTCTGCGTCTTGGATAACACTGCATTATTCAAATATAGGGTGCTTTATAATTATGATTTGTATGTTTCCCCCACAAGGCTGGAGATTTTTTGTATTTACATCTCTTTATGTCTTTTACCTAATATAGTGCCTGAAAAAGTTTTGAGTATACCAAGGTTAAACTGAAAAACAACATAAACCTCACCTTCCTGCTTAATGTCACTAGCCTAATGCCTACTTTCTATCATTTTACCAGGTTCCATTTAAAAATAAATAATA
>NW_026659676.1:0-3415 GCF_009828535.3 Hylobates moloch | reverse complement strand
TCCAACTGCATCCCCCACTCAATCCTAGATTGCACAAGGAAGTCAACCCTACCTCCCCCAACACGCTCCAAATCCCTGTCTTCACAGCATTGTCAATTGATTCTCTTCATCCAATCTTGGAAACAGTCTGGAAAAAGAAGCAAAAGAGAGAAGAAAGGGGAAAAGTTCAAAAGTACTTTAAACTGTGCCAAAAAAATCAATTAATACCAATATACACCGAGAAATGAATGATAGAAATCATCGCAGCAAGGTATTTCCTCATGACTCCTTCAACTGGCCAGAGCCAAACCAAAGTGTGCAAATAATCTGAGCAGCTGTATACTTTGGCACACCTTTGTGTGCATACCTTCAACATGTATTTACAGAAGCTGGAAATTGCACAGGGCCGGACCAGGAAAGAACTGGCAGAAATTTTCAACTGCATGGCCAATATCCTTAGCTTTAGCCCCAGAGTGTGTGTCCTACTCTGAAGCCCTACAAGTCACAGGACCCATTCACCCCAGAGCCAATGTAGGCTATTTCTTTGAGATCTCAGTCCCATCCCTCTAATGGTATCGAAGTACCCTCCATTTACATATATGCTGTTTTTGAAAGGAGCCATGATAGACTTTAATCCAAATTTACAAAAAGAAAAACTGGAGTCCAAAGAACTATGTAATTAGCATAAATACTGGGACTACACACTGACACATAATAAAACAGAAAGCATCAAAATATATAATTAGGCCGGGTGCAGTGGCTCACGCTTGTAATCCCAGCACTTTGGGAGGCCGAGGCAGGCGGATCACAAGGTCAGGAGATCGAGACCACAGTGAAACCCCGTCTCCACTAAAAACACACAAAAAAATTAGCCGGACGTGGTGGCAGGCGCCTGTAGTCCCAGCTACTCGGAAAGATTGAGGCAGGAGAATGGCGTGAACTGAGCCGAGTCGGCCATGATCCAGCCTGGGTGACAGGAGATCCGTCTCAAAAAAAAAAAAAAAATATATAAAATTATGCATAGCACCTATACACTAGCATAGGTCAAACAGCTGAATGATTAAAGAAGTTTTGTTTTGTTTTAATCAGTCAACTCGGTACTTCTTAAGGCAGTCACTTTGGCATGATACAAACAAAATCTTTCAAACTACAACACATCTTAGAAACAGCAAATACTACTACTGTTCACATAGCAAGGAAGGTTACAAGTAAATCTCCCAATATCTCAGGTGTAAAGAAGTGTTCTAACAAGTTCCATTTGTATTAAATCAAATCACCAGACTAAGGCATCTATTTTGCACCATTTACTCAGAGCAACAGACTGAAAGACAGGGCTTTGGGTTTATTTATATAAACATTCTTCCACAGGTAGTCAGAGGAGGAAGGAGTACAATGGAATTTGATGGTGGATGAATTTGCACAAAAAGGAGACTAAAAAAGAAAGGTTATTGTGAGCCAACACTCACTCTTTACTTTTTAAAGTTGTGGGGAAAAGAAATGGCAAAGCTTTCTATTACGGTAAGCTTTTGTTCTAAAGAATTGAACCAAAAATAACAATACCTAATCATCTCTAAATTACTTCAACTAAAAACACCACTAAAGACCTTATAATGTTTTTTTAAAGAATTCATTCTCATAATTTCTTCCTTGGCCCTGAAAACGATTGTTTAAAAATAGCTTGATTTGGATCTTATTCTTATAATGACTTTCTACAAATACATTTTGAAATGCTTACTTATGGAAAAGCTGTTGCCTGCTTAGCTTTCATCATGTATGAGATCGCACTACTTCGCTCACCTGGAACTGTCCTGTTCTCTGTTCCCAGCAACATGAAGGACGGTCCGATAAGGAGCATCCTTGCTAAATGTTACGTTTAAAGTATGTATAGCTACATGTATTTTCAAATGCATAACCAATTTCTCAAGAGAGAAGGGAACTCTTGCCAGAAGCAAGGAAAAGATTGAAAGGCAGGGCTGGAAACAGAGCTGGCCCAGTAGCAGCTCCAAATATGGCAAAATGCTAGTGTTAATTTAAGACACCAATACAATATCCCTGATGATGAAACAGGAAACTTTCCCTTGCCCCCCTCGCAGGCTGTGCAACAGGAGGAGTGGCTCGCTTCTTCTGTGCCCCGCTGCTCAAACCTCTAGGGGAGCATGCTGACCACTGGGTTGTGGGGCCCAACCCAACAGCAGTGTTTAGGGGTGAATGTTTACAGCTGAAGCCCCAGCGGGCACACTTGTGTTACAGGGTGCTCTTTTAGTTTTGCCATCTGTAGGAGACTTGTGTTAGTCAACTCAATTAGACTCCCTGGCTTATCTCAAGGACAGAGGACTTTCTGTATCCCAGGGTCCTTGCCTTGGTGTACAGGAAGAATCAGATCACACGTGGGCTTGGAGAATGAGTGCTAGGTTTTATTGAGTGGAAGCAGCTGTCAGCAGACAGGGGAGGCAGAAGGGAGATGGAGTGGGAAGGTGTATTTTCCTGGAGTCAGGCCACCTAGCGGCCTGGCTCTCCTCCGACTACCCAGGCAAACTCCATGCCCTTCCGCCAGTCGATGGCCTGCCAGGGTCGGCCTGTCGGTGTGCTCTTTTTGACGTCCTATGGATGTCCAGCCACTTGTGTGAGTGCCCACTAGGGTTTCAGGGTTTTTCTAGGCACAGGATGGGGGCGTGGTGGGCCAGGGTGGTCTTGGGAAATGCAACATTTGGGCGCAAAGGCAGGAGTGCCTGCTCTTACCTAGGTCTGTGGGCACAGGCACCAGGGTGGAGCCCTCACCAGAGACCTGCCTTTCTCCTCCCAGCACTTCCCTGCCCCCCTCCCTTACCAATAACATCTCCATTTGTAGCTGAGTAACGAGGGTATTCTTCATATAGCTGCAAGTGTCTGGCTAATATATTGATAGAGTTTGGATCTGTGTCCAGGCCCAAATCTCATGTTGAATTGTAATCCCAGTGTTGGGGGTAGGGCCTGGTGTGAGGTGATTGGATCATGGAGGTGGATTTCTCATGAATGGTTTAGGACCATCCCTTTGGTGCTGTCCGCAAGACAGTGAGTGAATTCTCAAGAGAGAGTTCTGGTTGTTTAAGAGTGTGTGGCACCTCGCTCGCTCTCTTTCTTGCTCCTGCTTCAGTCACATGAGGTGCCTGCTGCCATTTCACTTTCCACCATGAGTCAAAGTTCCCTGAAGCCTCCACAGAAGTAGACCCAATATGTTTCCTGTACAGCCTGCAGAACCATAAGCCAATTAAACCTCTTTTCTTAAAAATTACACAGTCTCAGGTATTTCTTTATAGCAATGCAAGAACAGCCTAATACACACATTATGTCTTCAAGTGGGGGTGAAGACATGCTAAACATTTACTTCTTGAAATATCCACTATATGATGGTCAGGGTGTTGTATGTTTAAAGCATGTATGTGTATAGCTTACATTA
>NW_026659675.1:0-3415 GCF_009828535.3 Hylobates moloch | reverse complement strand
CAAAAAAAAAAAAAAAAAAGAGGAGCTGGTACCTCCTCTTTGTTCCTTCTGAAAGTATTTCAAACAATTGAAAAAGAAGGGACTCCTCCCTAATTCATTTCACGAAGCCAGCATCCTCCTGGTACCAAAACCTGGCAGAGACACAACAAAATGAGAAATCTGGCAGAGACACAACAAAATAAGAAAACTTCAGGCCAATATCTCTGATGGACATTGATGCAAAAATCCTCAGTAAAATACTGGCAAACCAAATTCAGCAGTACATCAAAAAACTTATCCACCACAATCAAGTTGGCTTCATCCCTGGAATGAAAGGCTGTTTCAATATATGAAATTAAATAAACATAATTCATCACATACACAGAACCAAAGACAAAAAGCACATGATTATCTCAACAGATGCAGAAAAGGCCTTTGATAAAATTCAACATCCCTTCATGTTAAAAACTCTCAATAAACTGGGTATTGATAGAACATATCTCAAAATAATAACAGCTATTTATGACAAACCCATGGTCAATATCCTATTGAATAGGCAAAAGCTGGAAGCATTCCCCTTGAAAACCTGTACAAGATAAGGATGCCCTTTCTCACCACTCTTATTCAACATAGTATTGGAAGTCCTGGCCAGGGCAATCAGGCAAGAGAAAGAAATAAAGCGTATTCAAATAGGAAGAGAGGAAGTCAAATTGTCTCTGTTTGCAGACGACATGATTCTACATTTAGTAAACTCCATCATCTCAGCCCAAAAACTCTTTAAGCTGATAAGCAACTTCAGCAAAGTCTCAAGATACAAAATCAATGTGCAAAAATCACAAGTATTCCTTTCTACCAACAACAGAAAAGCTGAGAGCCAAATCATAAATGAACTCTCATTCACAATTGCTACAAGAATAAAATACCTAGGAATACAGTTAACAAGGGATGTGAAGGACCTCTTCAAGGAGAGCTACAAACCACTGCTCAAGGAAATAAGACGAGACACAAATGGAAAAACATTCCATCCTCATGGATAGGAAGAATCAATATAATGAAAATGGCCATACTGCCTAAAATAATTTATAGATTCAATGCTATTCCCATAAAACTACCATCGACATTCTTCACAGAACTAGAAATAACTACTTTAAATTTCATGTGGAACCAAAGAAGAGCCCATATAGCCAAGATAGATAATCTTAAGCAAGAAGAACAAAGCTGGAGGCATCACCCTACCTGACTTCAAACTATACTACAAGGCTTCAGTAACCAAAACAGCATGGTACTGGTACCAGAACAGACATATAGACCAATGGAACAGAACAGGGACCTTAGAAACAACACCACACGTCTAAACCATTTAATCTTCAACAAATCTGACAAAAACAAGCAATGGGAAAAGGATCTCCTATTTAATAAATGGTAGTGGCAAAACAGGCTAGCCATATGTAGAAAACTGAAACTGGACCCCTTCTTTATACCTTATATAAAAATTAACTCAAGATCTATTAAAGACTTAAATGTAAAACCCAAACCCATAAAAACCCTAGAAGAAAACCCAGGCAATACCATTCAGCACATAGGTATGGGAAAAGACTTCAAGACGAAAATACCAAAAGCAATTGCAGCAAAAGCCAAAATTGACAAATGGGATCTAATTAAACTAAAGAACTTCTGCACAGCAAAAGAAACTATCATCAGAGTGAACAGGCAACCTACAGAATGGGAGAAAATTTTTGCAATCTACCCATCTGACAAAGGTCTAATATCCAAAATCTACAAGGAACTTAAACAAATTTACAAGAAAGAAACATGCAACTCCATGAAAAAGTGGGCAAAGGATATAAACAGACACATCTCAAAATAAGACATTTATGCGGCCAAGAAACATATGAAAAAAAAGCTCAATATCACTGATCATTAGAGAAATGCAAATCAAAACCACAATGAGATTCCGTCTCATGCCAGCTAGGACAAATTGCTGATATTTTAAAAGTAACCAGTTTCAAATTGGAAAGGATTTGATTTAGGAGCCACACCAAGGCTATAAAAAAAAAAAAAAAAAAAAGAAGACAGAACCCTTAACAATGGATCTGCAGTGTGGGGCAACAGCCATTGCTCTTACCGTTCGGTTTGGCTAGCAAAATGTGGCCCTGTTAGACAAATAAAGTCCCTTTTTTAGTCAAAAGAAAAAAAATCTCTCCCCTTTTTATTTTGTGGGAATTTAGACACTTCAGAGGCCTTGTTCCCATAAACTGGAACTTTCCTTCAGATTTCATCATGTTAGAGTTGATCAAACCCAGTGGGAAAAAGACTGAAACAATAACAAAAACAGAAACAAACAACAGCAGCAACAACAACAACAACAAAAACAACTAAGCAAAACAAATAAATGATATCACAATTTATATGAATACTGAGCACTCTAATGGTAAAGATAAATTAACACCAGCTGATTGTTAATCTTAACTTTAGCCAACAAAAAAACACCAAAAAAATAAAAAAAATAAAACAATTCAGCTACTTACCTAGGAATGGGTATTAGGCTGAAGACTGCTATCTACCAACCTAGAAGCAGGAAAAAACTCAGACTTGCCTTCCCTTTTGGAAGTTTGCTCAAACTCCACAAAGGACTTACCTTCCTTCCAACATCATGGAAGCAGGAAACTTGCCTTCCCTGTAAGAAGCAAGTGAAACTCCAAAAGGAGGAGTTGTACAGCAAAATAAGCTTTAGATCTTAACCAAATTTGGGGAGATCAGGGATTTTCTGGAGGGGGAGCTTCCAGGCCTCAGCAAATTGCCCTATTGGTTTGAGCCATAAAAAAGCTCAAGTTGGTACCAAGCACCTATAGGAGATTTGTCAAAGTCAGGGGCACCTCCCCTCAGAATCCCTCTGTGGTTACTGATTGTGAATGCAAAATATCTGAGAGAGGTCTCAGTCAATTTAGAAAGTTTATTTTGCCAAGGTCAAAAATGCACCTGTGACAGCCTCAGGAAGCCCTGAGACATATGCCCAAGGTGGTCAGGGGTATAGTTTGCTTTTATGCATTTTAGGGAGACATGAAACATCAATCAATATGTGTAAGATGTACACTGGTTTGGTTCAGTAAGGTGGGACAACATGAAGTGGGGCTTCGAAGTTAGAAGTAGATAAGAAAAAAAAGGTTGGATTCTTTTGAGTTTTTGATCAGCCTTCCACTGAATACACAATTTAGTCTGGCTCACTGAATCTGCATTTATACATAAACAATAGGGGAGAGGGAGAAATCAAACATGTATTTGTCTCAGGTGAGCCTCAGAGGGATGACTTTGATTAGAATGGGAGGCAGGTTTGCCCGAAGAAGTTCCCAGCTTGACTTTTCCCTTTAGCTTAGTCATTTTTGGGTCCCAAGATTTATTTTCTTTTGACACAAATTACAAAGAAACAAAGACAAGT
>NW_026659674.1:0-3416 GCF_009828535.3 Hylobates moloch | reverse complement strand
TTGGATCTTTCCTGCTTTCTCTTGTGGGCATTTAGTGCTATAAATTTGCCTCTACACGCTGCTTTGAACATGTCCCAGAGATTCTGGTATGTTGTGTCTTTGTTCTCAATACCCTATGATAATTAAGTTCTCTTTATTATGCAGACTCCTTCATGAATTCATGGCACCGCATAGTCCCCTGATGCTATAACATCATGGATTTCTTTTGTCCAATGGGAGGCCCAAAAGCTGCAGCATAAACAATATCATAGTGTAGAAGGTTAACTAGGTATGAAAATAAAAGCTAATCATGGGGTTATAGGCTAATTCCTGCTTACAGAGACCTGAAATGAACCTTTAGACACCAGGCATATGAAAGCGAGGCATGTTGGTGATACAGAGTGTGTTGTGCAGAGGTGGAAATAGCCTAACAGAAAAAAAGGAAAGAACAGCACAGTACAACATCCCCCAGCCCACCATGCAGTGATCTAAGAGGTGGACACGGGCTGAGTGCTGACTCTGCATCTGTGCTGGCTACACAGTGATCCCTGCAGCAGGGAGGACTGTCCCCTCATCCCCCACACAGCTCCCTGTTCACAGGCCACACCACTTTACAGGAGAGCACCAGGGTTGTTCCAGGAATGATGCCCAGAAAGCTTACTAAGCCATAGGACTGTATGCTACACTCCCAAGGACATTCACGAAATTAGGACTCTTTTTGCTTTTTCAGACCGTGATCATGGGCTACATTCTCCATACCAACTTCATAGATCCAGTGAGAAGATAAATTCCTGCATCCAGGAGACGTGGAGTAAGAGATACATCTGACCTTGACCATATTTCTTATTTCCGAGAAGATTGTAGCAGTAATTCAGGTGCTGTTATTATTATTATTATTGTTATTATTATTATTAGAGATGGAGTCTCGCTCTTTCGCCCAGGCTGGAGTGCAGTGGCTCGATCCAGGTACTATTATTTGGGACATTTATAATTCAATAAACCTTCTTACCCCTCTGAGCTTACAATTCACCCCATAGGAAGGAGAGCCTCATTTAAATTGATAATCTTAGGCCGGGCACGGTGGCTCACGCCTGTAATCCCAGCACTTTGGGACGCCGAGGCGGGTGGATCAAAAGGTCAGGAGATTGAGACCATCCTGCCTAACACAGCGAAACCCTGTCTCTAATAAAATACAAAAAATTAGCCAGGTGTGGTGGCGGGTGCCTGTAGTCCCAGCTACTCGGGAGGCTGAGGCAAGAGAATGGCATGAACCCAGGAGGCGGAGCTGGCAGTGAGCCGAGATTGTGCCAATGCACTGCAGCCTGCAGGACAGAGCAAGACACTGTCTCAAAAAAACAAAGTTGACAATCTTAGTACATGGAAGTTTTCTGTTTTCATTTCATTATAAGAGGAGTTTCTATAAGGTAAGTGGCGTCAAATCCCTTTTTTCCTCTTCATGTCAATGCATATATATGGTCTGTTATGATGTGTACTGTGAAGATCATTCATGATGAAATTATTCAGAAAAAAACAAAATCACCAAGTGCAGGCTATAAAGGAGATGAAAGTAGATGTCTATAAGGAGAGACTCATCTCTAGGTAGCAAGAGGGTCAATGAGTTCTGCGTGCCCAGGGTTAAGACAGGAAAGGTGATAGACTCAGAACTGTGCTACCATGATATCCCTGGCACAGAGAACAAACACAGTGCTGAGCACCAAGCTCCCAAACACTACCACCATAGCATGGAAGTTATGATTTCTCACAGTGCAGTAAACCACCTGTGACCACATTGTACTGAGGCTGGACTGGCCACCAGAATTCTCAGAAAGATGCTATTGAAAACATCTCATTGTCTGACCACATCATGAGGCCTGAACCCAACCCTGTCTCCACCCTCTACCCTGAATAGAGAATAAAGCTTAAAAGGTGCATGACTCCTGTATTTTAAATTAGGGCTTTCTGTTCACTGAACTGAACCCTCGTAGAAGTTGAAACGCTCAATGCAAATATGCTCAACATTCTAAATTATAAATTATATGAGTTTCTTCTTCATGCAGTACAGTCTTCAGGGAACACCAAGGCCTGTTTCATTTTCCAGGTATCAACAAGTGGAGTTGGCAAGAGTTAACAAGTGGTCAGAGCAAAGCATTTCATGATAACTGTAATGTGCCTGTGTCAGCAGCGACTGCTTACAGTGAGATTCACATGACCGTCGTTTATGAGATAGGAAGAATAAAAGGAGAGGGAGAAGAAGATGGGTAGTTGATCTAAATGAAGAACTGGATTTGGAAAGCAACTTAGAACAGTCTCTGCTTATATTTCTGAGATTAAGTCAAACAGTCTCAAGATAAGTATTTCTGTCTTCAGAGAGCTGCACTCTGCAACTCCGTAAACTTTCAAGTAACACTTTACCATTTCTATCTTCCTTCTCCATGGGATGTTTGAGCCATGATTTATAAAATTACCTCTACATCTATGTTGTATTTTTGTAGTATCTAATATTCTCTTGAGGTCTCTCTTGGGACAATGGCTTCAAATTATAACGCTGTCCAACAGGACTCCAGGAAATTGGTCCTGGATGTTTACAGTGCACCTTTCATGGGATACTTATTTATCCTGGCAGGTGACTCAATGCCTAATTGTCCAGTCTTTGACCAGGCATCCTTCTTACTGTAATTTTTTTTATTTCCATAGGTTATTGGGAAACAGGTGGTTTGGGTTACATGAGTAAGTTCTTTAGTGGTGATTTGTGAGATTTTGGTGCACCCAACACCCGAACAGTATACACTGCACCCCATTTGTAGTTTTTGATCCCTCACCCCCTTCCCACCCTTTTCTCCTGAGTCCCCAGAGTCCATTGTGTCATTCTTATGCCTTTGCATCCTCATAACATAGCTCCCACTTATGAGTGAGATCCTACGATGTTTGGTGTTCTATTCCTGAGTTACTTCACTTAGAATAATAATCTCTGATCTCTTCCAGGTTGCTGTAAAAGCCATTAACTCATTCCTTTTTATGGTTGAGTAGTAGTCCATTATATATACGATAATTTCATTATCCATTCATTGATTGATGGGCATTGGGATTGGATTACTGTAAACTTTTAAATACTGTCAGATGCCCTTATGGCACTTTTCAGACCTGTGACCACTCCATTCATATCAAGACAACCACTTTCTAGGAAAACTCTGAATTGGAAAAATGTTAAGTTCAGGTGTGTTGGTCATGTGAGACACAGAGGAGGCCACTCAATAGAGCACATGAAATAACGTAAGCAGTGTGTTTTTTACAGATGAGGTTCACTGGGCACCATCGTAGGGTCTACCTGACACATTAAGTATTCTCCAATCTGCAAATTTCTCAGTCTTCACTTATTTTTTGTGAACTTGACTGTTTTGAAATGTACAGGTCAGATACTTTGTTGGGTTTTGCACAAT